>NC_045170.1:25663175-25710675 GCF_900700415.2 Clupea harengus | reverse complement strand
ATTGCAAGTGAGTGTTGCAGTGCAAACAATAGAATGTATTTTGTGGGGTAATGTAATGGCGGAGGAGTATTTATACAGGAAGGAAGGTGTAATAAACCAATCTGAAAGTGGATCAAGACTAGCATAACAACAAAACATCATAACAAGTATCAGATAGCCTGTGTTATTCGTGATGTGATAGCAGTTTTGTATTTAGTTCTTAGGCGTATCAAAGTAATCAAATTGAAGTTTGAACACATTTTGTGTTTCATAAATTGTTGATTTGAAGTGTTTTTTGTTGTTGTTGTTGTTGTGATCCACACACTAGAATGGACCCTCCGGGCCAGGCTATATCCACAGCAACACAAGAGCTCCTGCGATTGGCTGAGGCCAACCCAAACGGTGTGGCGACCTTTGACCCTGTGAATGACCTGCACCTGAAGAGTGTGGAGGTGGTGGAGGGGGTGATGAGGCAGCGTGTGCTACGGGACTGTCTTAAAGACTTCAAGTGCATCCATTCACCCACCTTCTCAGAACAGGTCTGTTCCACACTTCTTCTCCTAGACCACACCCCTCTTCTCCTAGACCACACCTCCTCTTCTCATAGACCACACCCATATTCTCCTAGATCACACCTCCCCTCTTCATAGGCCACACCTCCCCTTCTCATAGACCACGCATCTTATCTTAGACCACACCTCCCCTTCTCATAGACCACACCTCTTATATTAGACCACACACACCCCTTCTCATAGACCACACCTCCTCTTCTCCTAGACCACACCTCCTATTATCATAGACCACACCTCCTCTTCTCCTAGACCACACCTCCTCTTCTCCTAGACCACACCTCCTCTTATCATAGACCACACAGCCCCTTCTCCTAGACCACACCTCCTCTTCTCTCCCTTGCTCCCACTCCTCCTCTTTTCCTCTTTTCTCTTCAGCTGCTCTCCTCTTTTCCAAACAGGTCAGCTTCCCTCTTTATGCATCTTAGGTAGAGGTAGAGAAGTTGTTTAGTAATCAGAAGGTTGCTAGTTCGATTCCCTGTCGAAGCGTCCTTGAGCAAGACACTGAACCCCTAATTGCTCCTGATGTGCAGTGTGCCCTCAGTGTAAATGTAAAATGTCTATACATCCTTGTAAGTCGCTTTGGATAAAAGCGTCTGCTAAATGACTAAATGTAAAAATGTAAATGTAAATGCATCTTCATTGCTTCATTGAATTAACTGAAGTGATGTCATTTTGACAGCCTTGATTTTTTTTAATAAATTAATAATTAAGAATATATTCGTTTTCTATGGTACTGAATGAAACAATATGATGTTATTATATTCAAGGATATGATATCAAGGCTGTGCTGATGGTTCTGTAATGGAGGATGAGCTGGCAGACCTAAAGCCACACACAGATTCCCCTGGCAACTGGCACAGCTGGCATTGTACACACAGCAGCTCCAGCACAGGAAGCAGGAGATGCGAAAGAGCCATCTCATTAGAGTTCATTATCACCACACACACACACACACACACATACACACACACATACGGACATGGACACATCCTATCTCTCTGTTACCATTGCCATGCCAACTGAGAGGCCAGATTATGCCTGTCATGACTGTTTGTGTGGCCACAGTGTTGGATTGAATGCTGAAAACAGGATTGAGATTTAGATTCAGGAATTGCAATGTGTCTGTCTCTCTCTTTCTTCTCATCACTGCTAAGGTTCTGTCTTTTTCTCATCTAGCCACGCATCTTCCATGCCATCTCACATGCTTCCTTATTTATTCTGTCTTTCTTTCTTTCTTTCTCTCTCTCTCTCTTTCTCTCTGTTAGTTTGCCCGTGTCCAGGAGCGAATGCGGGTTCAGGAAGAGATGGATAAACTCCTCTTCCTCGTGTCCGATCAGTCTCTCTCCCTCCTGCCAGAGTACCACCAGAGGATTAAGGTTTGTTTCATGTCACCTGTTTGGCACCAAGGATCCATACCAGAAATACGCCAGCATATATTTATATCCCCTTTAAAATCCTGTTAAACCAGACGGCCTCTGAGCACCATGTGCCACAACACTGCTCCTCCATCAGGACACATTTCTGCTGTGCTGTGACGGAACATCACAAGTGTTGAGCTTCAGGTCCGCCATACTAGTTAGATCCTGAGCCTTCTTCAGGTCCGCCATACTAGTTAGATCATCAGCCTCTTCTTCAGGTCCTCCATACTAGTTAGATCATCAGCCTCTTCTTCAGGTCCGCCATACTAGTTAGATCCTGATGAGGCTGTCTTCTTCAGGTCCGCCATACTAGTTAGATCATGACTGAGCCTCTTCTTCAGGTCAGCCATACTAGTTAGACCTTGAGCCTGTCTTCTTCAGGTCCGCCATACTAGTTAGACCATCAGCCTGTCTTCTTCAGGTCCGCCATACTAGTTAGATCATCAGCCTGTCTCCTTCAGGTCCGCCATACTAGTTAGATCATGAGCCTCTTCTTCAGGTCAGCCATACTAGTTAGATCATCAGTCTCTTCTTCAGGTCAGCCATACTAGTTAGATCATCAGTCTCTTCTTCAGGTCCGCCATACTAGTTAGATCATCAGCCTGTCTTCTTTTTTTCTAAATGTTTGGGAGTCAGCATAAGCCAACTCCATGTTGGGTTGACAGTCTTTTAGTAGATTTCATGTTTGTATGTGTCAATGAAATGAATGAATGCTTCTGTGATAATGTAAGCAGAGCCATATAAACTAGTCTATGACCAGTAGTACATGACCAGTGCTCTCTGAAGTCTCATCTGGGTGGACAGCTACTATCAGAACAACGGAGGCGTTGTGTCTTACCTGATGTCCACTGACTGTAAATGGGTGGTGCTAATGCTGATGATCGAGATGATTATTGTGACCCATTATCTGTGTTCTATCAGGTTCTTCATTATTGTGAGCCACTGTGGCTGTGTTCTATCAGGTTCTTCATTATTGTGAGCCACTGTGGCTGTGTTCTATCAGGTTCTTCATTATTGTGGCTGTGTTCTATCAGGTTCTTCATTATTGTGGCCCACTGTGGCTGTGTTCAATCAGGTTCTTCATTATTGTGGCCCATTATGGCTGTGTTCTATCAGGTTCTTCATTGACCCACTGTGTTCTATTAGGTTCTTCATTATTGTGACCCAGTGTGGCTGTGTTCTGTGTTCTATCAGGTTCTTCATTATTGTGACCCATTGTGGCTGTGTTCTATCAGGTTCTGCATTATTGTGACCCATTATCTGTGTTCTATCAGGTTCTTCATTATTGTGACCCATTGTGGCTGTGTTCTATCAGGTTCTTCATTATTGTGACCCAGTGTGGCTGTGTTCTATCAGGTTCTTCATTATTGTGACCCATTATCTGTGTTCTATCAGGTTCTTCAGACACTGCAGTACATCGATGCGAGCGGGGCGGTGCAGCTGAAGGGGCGTGTGGCCTGTCAGATCTCCAGCCATGAGATGCTTCTCACGGAGCTGCTGTTTGAAAACACACTCAGCCCTCTGGCCCCCGAGGAGAGCGCCGCCCTGCTGTCCTGCCTGATCTTCACACAGAAGACCCAGGTGGACCCCCACATCACCAATACACTTCAGGAGGTATGATCTGTGTCTGTGTCTCTGTCTGTGTGTGTGTGTGTCTCTGTGTGTGTGTGTGTGTGTGTGTGTGTGGGGGGGGGGGTGTCTGTGTCTGAGTCTGTGTGTGTGTCTGTCTCTGTGTCTGTCTCTGTGTCTGTGTGTGTGTGTGTGTGGGGGGGGGGGGGGGGGGGGTGTGTGTGTGTCTTTCTGAGAGAGACAGAGAGAGAATGTGTTGCCTGTAGATTTACATCCAAGGTGTTTGGCCTGTGGGAACTGAAGAGCCTGGATTGAAGTGATCTTGCATAATCAGTAGTTGTCTGTGGAGTAAGCATATCTGTGTCTGTGTGGTATGCTGTGTGTTTGTGTGTGTGGATGTGTGTGTGTGTGTCTTTCTGTGTCTGTGTGGTATGCTGTGTGTGGATGTCTGTGAGGTATGCTGTGTGTGTTTGTGTGTGTGTGTGTGTCTTTCTGTGTCTGTGTGGTATGCTGTGTGTGGATGTCTGTGAGGTATGCTGTGTGTGTTTGTGTTTGTGTGTGTCTTTCTGTGTCTGTGTGGTATTCTGTGTGTCTGTGTGTGTGTGTGTGTGTGTGTGTGTGTGTGTGTGTGTGTGTGTGTGTGTGTGTGTGTGTGGAGATGATGACCCTGTTTTTGTACTCCCAGTCCCTGTGCTGTCTGCTGCCAAGTGCCCAGGCATGAGTAATGTTGAAGCGCTGCTTCCATCATTTATATGATTACCTAAGATTCACCCAATCTTTGAAAGGGAATTCACCAAATCTGTCCCCATCCTGGTGTGTGCAGGGGTTCTATATTTATTCAATGATCACATGATCAAATGCCCCAGTTAGATCAGCAGTTGGGGCAAATCTCCACCGTGTGTGTGTGTGTGTGTGTGTGTGTGTGTGTGTGTGTGTGTGTGTGTGTGTGTGTGTGTGTGTGTGTGTGTGTGTGTGTGTGTGTGTTTACTGTGTGTCCTATAGGCTGTGACTCACTTCTGTCTGAGCTATATTACTATATGAGTTTTTCCTCTACAGACACACACACACACACGCACACACACACACACACACACACACACACACACACACACACTCACAATCATCCACCCGCTGGCAAGGGCACTTCACCTGCTGCTTGAGCAGCAGACAGCACCATGTTGAGCAGCAGACAGCATCATGTTGAGCAGCAGACAGCACCATGTTGAGCAGCAGACAGCATCATGTTGAGCAGCAGACAGCATCATGTTGAGCAGCAGACAGACAGCACCATGTTGAGCAGCAGACAGACAGCATCATGTTGAGCAGCAGACAGACAGCACCATGTTGAGCAGCAGACAGCATCATGTTGAGCAGCAGACAGCATCATGTTGAGCAGCAGACAGACAGCACCATGTTGAGCAGCAGACAGACAGCGTCATGTTGAGCAGCAGACAGACAGCATCATGTTGAGCAGCAGACAGCACCATGTTGAGCAGCAGACAGCACCATGTTGAGCAGCAGACAGACAGCTCCATGTTGAGCAGCAGACAGCATCATGTTGAGCAGCAGACAGCATCATGTTGAGCAGCAGACAGACAGCTCCATGTTGAGCAGCAGACAGCACCGTGTCACAGTGTGTTGCCTACTAGCGTGCTGCTGAGTGTGTTAGCGTCCAGCCCTCAAACAGGGAACTGCTCTATCGAGGCCGTAAATTAGTGATGAACTCCACAGTTGTGTGTGTGTGTATGTGTGTGTGTGTGTGTGTGTGTGTGTGTGTGTGTGTGTGACAAATCCTGAGTGAGAGAGCATGTACCTTGGCAGTGTCTTCGAGCTTGAACACAGAAGGTTGGCTGTTCACAGGTAGTCCAACAGTAATCTGACTTTGATTCCCTTTGTGTGTGTGTGGGGGGGGGTGAATAATATACCCATGGGATTCTCCTCTCCCTCAACTCTTCCAATGGTTTTCTCTCTCTCTCTCACTCTTCCTCACCAGGGCATCAAGCAAGTGCTGTGTGTCGCTCAGAAGATTGGTGACCTGCAGAGGGAATGTGGGATAGCTCAGTCCGCTGAGGATTTCGTGTCTCAGTTCAAATTCGGCCTGACTGAGGTGGTGTACTGCTGGGCCAGAGGCATGGTGAGTCAGGACTGTCTTTCATCCATGACTGTCTGCCACGCCGCCATTAACTGTGTGTCTTGTCCTAGCGTTTATGGCAGAGTCTGATGCAACAGCCTTAAAGTGTTTATCAGTGCGTTTGGTATAGTTCTGTGCCTGTGTAAATATCAGTATTTAGTGTCGTACCTTAAAGTGTTTATCAGTGTGTTTGGTATAGTTCTATGCCTGTGTAAATATCAGTATTTATTGTATGTTTGGTATAGTTCTGTGCCTGTGTAAATATCAGTATTTAGTGACGTACCCTGCCATTGCTTTATAACCGTATTTCAATACGGAGCTCAAGGTCACAGTGCGGTGGAATGCTCTGCAGTCTTAATGTGTGTGTGAATCTCCTGCAGTCTTAATGTGTGTGTGGATCTCCTGCAGTCTTCATGTGTGTGTGGGTCTCCTGCAGTCTTAATGTGTGTGTGGATCTCCTGCAGTCTGCAGTCTTAATGTGTGTGTGGATCTCCTGCAGTCTGCAGTCTTAATGTGTGTGTGGATCTCCTGCAGGCTCCAGTCTTAATGTGTGTGTGGATCTCCTGCAGGCTGCAGTCTTAATGTGTGTGTGGATCTCCTGCAGTCTTAATGTGTGTGTGTGGATCTCCTGCAGTCTTAATGTGTGTGTGGATCTCCTGCAGTCTTAATGTGTGTGTGGATCTCCTGCAGTCTTAATGTGTGTGTGGATCTCCTGCAGTCTTAATGTGTGTGTGGATCTCCTGCAGGCTGCAGTCTTAATGTGTGTGTGGATCTCCTTCATGTCTTAATGTGTGTGTGGATCTCCTGCAGTCTTAATGTGTGTGTGGATCTCCTGCAGTCTTAATGTTTGTGTGGATCTCCTCCTTCATGTCTTAATGTGTGTGTGGATCTCCTTTATGTCTTAATGTGTGTGTGTGGATCTCCTGCAGCCCTTTGCAGAGATCGCCCAGCTGACGGACGTGCAGGAGGGCACCGTGGTGCGCTGCATCCAGCGGCTGGACGAGGTGCTGAAGGAGGTGCGGCAGGCGGCCAGGATCGTGGGAGACTCAGTGCTGGGGAGCAAGATGGAGAGGGCTTCACTCGCCATACGCAGGGACATCGTCTTCACAGCCTCTCTGTACACTCACTGAGACTGGGGGACGTGTGTGTGTGTGTGTGTGTGTGTGTGTGTGTGTGTGTGTGTGTGAGTGTGTGTATGTGGGGAGAGAGAGAGAGAGAGAGAAGGGGAGAGCCTGTCTGGCCATCTGAAGGGGACCTTACCCTCATTGCTCCTCTCTAAACACTGAGGAACAAATTCAAAGACCAGTTTGTGTGGTTGTGTCCGTAAGACTGACGTTTTCCCGTGTGATGTTGCTGTGTGTGAGAGAGAGAGAGAGAGAGAGTGTACAGAGCGCACTGCTGGGTCTGACCAAATGTTTCAATCTACGAACTTCAGTGGAACACTCCATGCATCGTGATTTACTGTAATAAAATGTACAGTAATAAAATGAACTGCATGTAACACATCATGTTTGGCTCCTTTACTTTTCCATGAAAGCGAACATTAGAGAGTATATTTAATGTCTTTGTTGGTCATATTTAATGTCTTTGTTGGTCTTATTTCCCAATTAAGACCATTACACCGTTGTCCATGTAGAAATGCAGATGTAGAAATATATTCGAACAATACATACCATTTTAGAGGGAGTTCAACCAAGTGAGTGGAAATATATTGTAGTTTTAGCACATATACTGTGTGAGGATCACAGGCGTAAAAGGGATTCGCCTGGGTTCTACTGTCTCTTTAAGACGGCGTTACTGTGTATCTGATTAATTCAATGTACCGCGATGCGTTAGAGGGGAGAAACCTATTTTCTGCCGTTGCGTTTGATATAGCCTACCAGTCAAGGGTTGGACAAGAGGCAAAATACACTGTGGGGGATTTACATCTAAATGAACACCAGCTCTATCGCGATTCAAGCAACGATTTATACATAACTATTTATATAATGTCTTCTAATTAGCTGCATGCAGTAGTACGATATTGCGTTTCGATTGAGAGGTGCAGACAGAAGACTGAAGTCTATTATAGAGGGGTGTTTTTAGAGCCATTGTCATCGTCTCTAAACGACATGTCGTCGGAGAAGCACGGTAGGATTTTGCCTTGTTTTTCTTACATAGCCTATTCCATTGTTGTGATGTCATGTCATTGCTAATTAAGTTAATTCCGATGTTTCGCAGAAGGAAACAGGCCGTGTAGGCTATGCTGCACATTTTGAGATTTGTTCTAAATTGAATTTAGGGTGGCGTTTTAGCCTTAAAATCGTTATTGCACCATGACGCACGATATGTGTCTCTCCATCCTCTCATTCTCCTCAGCACCATTTCCTCTGCATCCTCTGCATCTGTATAGTCTCTCGCCGTGAACACAAAGCTTACCGCGCACCGTGCCTTCTCAACTTTGCTTTGGATGCACTTCATTTGTCAAAGAAAAAGAGAGAGCAAAAACGCGCCTGACCCCTTGGAGTGGACTATATGGATACTGCCGTATAATAATTTGGTTTATGCCTTTGATTTCTCTCCCACCGACTCATTGTAGGCTATGCATCGGAGCTGCCTAAGTAGGCTAGTAATCGCCTATAATGGTGTGTTTCAGCGTTCCCCCTGTTCCTGCAAGTGTTCGTGGCTAGTTTACTGTGCAGCAGGAACGGAGCGGAACAGAAAAAAACGCATTGCACACAAGCGCATCACATATTTTAGCCTGCGCATAGCTCATTACATGTGAACCATGTAAAACAAAATGAACTGAGACCTGTCGGCGTCAGTGGGTCACCTTTTTGTTCTTTTCATGTATGATAATTAAATGCCGATATTAGAAAGGCTGTTTATGTGGCTGTTATCTTTTAGTGACATGCCCTTTTCTTGGAAGCGGAACTTCGCCTACCTCCTCCTATACCTATGTTTGTCTCATCATCTAGCAGGGCAAATACATCAGTAGGAGGACGTGGACCAAAAAGTATATATATAGTATATATATATAATATATTATTGAAAATATTGAACTGGTGTAGGCTACTAACATTATCAGACCTGAGAGTTACTCTCATATGGTTCCAACAAATAATGGCAACTTAAATGTCATCACAAACAGTGGAATTTTCCTATATAATATTTGAAAGCGCCTTGGCAATGCACAAACTGGCCTTCAGTATGAATTGTTTACTCTGAGATTACGGTAAACGGATTAGGCTACTTTACCATAATTGTAACTGTCAAGAACAACTTTGAATACTTTGTTCTTAGTACGAGTATGAGCTGTCATCTCCTGCTTTAGCTAAAATTAACAGTCTTTATATTGAGAGCGTTCATTAAATTTTGATTCTTCCTTCTAACTAATACATTAAATTGCGTAACTTACGTTACAAAACGTGACTGACGACGTTACATGTGACTGACGTTAACTATTTCAACATCAGCACAAATAGCTGATCTGAGGTTTTATTTGCTATGGATAAGGTAGGCCTAGCCTATGTTTTTCCAGTAATTTCATAAATATTGTAGCCATTTTAAACTACCAAACTTGTCTCTGGCAACCCGAGATGCAAGCAGAGATATGCAAAGTGTTGGCTTGTGGAATGTTTATTGTAAGGGACAAGTTTTCACGTTAGCCACGATAACGTCAGTGGCGCTATATTTATGTAATTACAGGAAAAATAATTTTCTTTGATTATTCCTCTGTGTTTATTACTGCGATATGGTGATAGATGCAAGATTCTGCTTTCAATAACTGAAGAAAATTTGTAATCAAAGTTTAATCAAACTACTTTTTCACTCACGCTCCAAATGTCCTCCACAGCTCAAAGAAGCACATAGCATTTTTTCCTTGTCAAGTAAGGGCCAATATAGTTAGCCATAAAACTTGAAACGTAATAATAAATCCAATTGCAGTTGTACAATAAAACTTGTCACAAAACCCTCAAATTTCTAATGTCAGTCATGACAGATTCATCCAGTATCCATCAAATACTGACAGCAGCTTTTATCATTTCAAGGAACAAGATAGTTACTAGGTGGTTGGCTGTTGCAGGTCTCGCTCTCTCTTTCTCTTTCTCTCTCTCTCTCTCTCTCTCTCCAGCAGCCTGCACCCCATGCTCTGAATCCAACCAGTGTATGTGTGGTGACAGTCAGGGGTTATATAATGCACATTTGTCCCTGAGCGTGACCTGTCTCTCTGCACTCGTTCATTTCTCCACACCCCCCTCTCTATCTCTCTGTATCTCAATGAGTCTCTGGCTTTGCTTCTCCCTTCTCTCTGCTGCAGTCATTTGGAGGCCCAAACCAGTCAAACTCTGATGGCAACATACACGCTACAAGCTGTCCCTGGCTCTGTCACTATGGGTTACACGAATATCACCTGCATCAGCTCAACAGCTGTTGCAGGGCGTTCGCTATTACCTTATCCATTTCATTCTGTTTGTGAAGGTCAGCTTCACATTTGGAAGCTTGAAAAATATGAAACAGTGTGTACATTTCCTTCATCACTAACCTATTTAAAACGTCTAGTAGGTTTTGAATGTCAGTCTCATTAGGTGTAATGATTAGTCCATTATTGTTTTGAACAAACATGGTGTTGGCTGGACAGAGACGAGCTTTGCTCTTGCCGAAGAACCCATTTCAAATGTTGGATAGATATTGTAGTCAGTTTGATGTTGCAGCTGAATAACGAGGTAAAAATGCTGTCAAACTACCATTTTGCCATTTCTCTCTCTCTCTCCCTCTCTCTCATTTATAAACACACTCACACTGTAATTTTGTATCTTCCGGTTTCAGGTCTGGATGAGTCAGGGAGGCAGCCAATGTCCCAACAAATGAACCAACAAATGAACCAACAAATGAACCAACAAATGAACCAACAAATGAACCAGCAGATGAACCAGCAGATGAACCAGCAGATGAACCAGATGCTTCCCCCTCCCTACATCCCCTCCCAGGACCCTAACATGCCCCCACAGGCACCCCCGAACCAAGGCTGTGGCCCCCAGCCCAACTACCCTCCTCCTCCGCCTCCTCCTGGCTCAGACGGGTACCATCAGGAGACTCAGTTCCACTGCGGGACTCTGGGTCATTCTCGGTCTTCTAACGGCTACACCGTGCAAACCCACGGCCCGGGGGGAACCGTCCAACACCCCCCTGTTGGGTACATGCACACAGGATACCCGCTTCAGCTTCAGCCATGCACAGCTTATGTACCCGTCTATCCCATTGGGACATCGGTGAGTAAGGTGCAAAAGAATATTATTTATTATGTTCTTGTGTTAATGTTTTTAACGTACATTTGATAGTGTCATGCTTTCAGTTTATTTCCCCAATATAAATATTACATTTTCAGGTACAGGTACAGTGTGTAGTTTAGTGGCATATATTAGTAGAAATGTAATATAGTATTCATAAGTATGTTTTTAGTAGTGTATAATTACCTGGAGTTACAATTCGTTGTGTTTTTTCGTTAGCTTAGAATGAACCCTTTGTATCTACATAGGGAGAGGGTCCTCTTCCAAGGAGTTTGTAATGTTGTGCCGGAATGTTTCTATAGTAGACCAAAACACTGGCTTGAGATAGGGCTTTTTGCATTTTGGGGCATTTGACGGCCACTGTAAGTACAAAGGGAAGGGTATTCAGCTGGTTGCAATTCACCACTAGATGCAACTAAAAAAGACACACTGTACCTTTAAATAGATATTACAGAATTTGTGCCTAAAGTTAACTAGCTGACAGCCAACAGATTTGTCTTGCAAACACCAGCAACAGAATAGTCGTTACTGATAAAAGCTTGCAAAGCCTCTGAAGTTGGCTCAAACTCCAAAACGAGGTTATGTATGCAAACAATTCCAAGATGAGGAGTCCAACTACCAATATACGCCAAAACAGTTATGATATCTCCACATCAAAAGCGTACTGGGCACTCTCTATAAAACAAAACAGTTATGATATCTCCACATCAAAAGCGTACTGGGCACTCTCTATAAAACAAAACAGTTATGATATCTCCACATCAAAAGCGTACTGGGCACTCTCTCTAAACCAAAACAGTTATGATATCTCCACATCAAAAGCGTACTGGGCACTCTCTATAAAACAAAAAAGTTATGATATCTCCATGTCAAAAGCGTACTGGGAACTCTCTATAAAACAAAACAGTTATGATATCTCCACATCAAAAGCGTACTGGGCACTCTCTCTAAACCAAAACAGTTATGATATCTCCACATCAAAAGCGTACTGGGCACTCTCTATAAAACAAAACAGTTATGATATCTCCACATCAAAAGCGTACTGGGCACTCTCTCTAAACCAAAACAGTTATGATATCTCCACATCAAAAGCGTACTGGGCACTCTCTATAAAACAAAACAGTTATGATATCTCCACATCAAAAGCGTACTGGGCACTCTCTATAAACCAAAACAGTTATGACTCTCTAAAGGTCCCGATTCAGATCCATCAAATGTGGCCGCTACTGAGTGCTTTCCCAGTCCTACTTACAGGTGCGTTTCTATCTCTTTCACATGACCATGTACCATCAAAATCAATTTGATACAAATTACCTACTTACAAAAAAAACTTTTTTTTCTTTGAAACAGTTTCCTCAAATATCAGGTTAACATCAAAAAACCAGATCATGCCACATCCTATTGATCGGAATAAAAACCAGATCATGCCACATCCTGAATGATTGGAATAAAAACCAGATCATACCACATCCTGAATGATTGGAATAAATACCAGATCATGCCACATCCTATTGATCGGAATAAATACCAGATCATGCCACATCCTGAATGATTGGAATAAATACCAGATCATGCCACATCCTGAATGATTGGAATAAATACCAGATCATGCCACATGCTGAATGATTGGAATAAAGCTGCATTTCCTGCTATATTTAATATATTTATAGGCTACAAGATAAAGGTCAAAAACTAATTTAATTGAACCCATGACCCATAGTGAAATCCCTTTCTCACCTTCGACTCAGGCCAGCCACTGATTGCAATGACAAAGTAACCAACACAGCCTTGTTCAGACTACTATGTGTAATACGAATTGATCAGTTAGTGTCGCCAAGTGGTTTAAGGCTCTGGGCTCTTGAAAGCACTTTGAGACATTTTCAATTGTTATTGTCGCTAAATAAATAAAAATTACTTTAATTTAATTTAATTTAATTTAATTTAATCTGAACTTAAATCACTCATACATCTATTGTGTTTTCCCTCCCAGGGTCAGCCCTACATGCCTAATGGAGGCCCCCACCCTGGCGTGGCCCCTGGGCAGATGGCGATGCAGATGCCCCCTGGCATTGCCTTGATGGAGACACGGCGCGCCCCACATGACTACCTACCCATTGCTGTCCTCACCACCGTCTGTTGCTTCTGGCCTACAGGAATCATAGCCATCATCAAAGCCATGCAGGTGGGCATCTGTGTGCATGTGCGTGTGAGTGTGAGTGTGGGTATGTGTGGGTGTGTGTGTGGGTGTATGTGGGTGTGTGTGTGTGGGTGTATGTGTGTGTGTGTATTTATGTGTGTGTGTGTGTGTGTGTGTGTGTGTGTGTGTGTGTGTGTGTGTGTGTGTGTGTGTGTGTGTGTGTGTGTGTGTGTATTTGTGTATTTGTGTGTGCATGGAGTAAAATGATAAGGCCTTCATCATCCTTACCTCCGCTTCTTTTCCTCTTATCTCTCTCTCTCTCTCTCTCTCTCTCTCTCTCCACCTCCCTTCTGTCAGGTGCGCACAGCGGTTGCTAGGGGAGATATGGTTACTGCGGAGATTGCCTCCCGAGAGGCACGGAACTTCTCCTTCATCAGTCTGGCGGTGGGCATCGCCTCCATTGTGCTCTGTACCATCCTAACAGTGGTGGTCATCATTGCTTCCCAGCATCACGAGGACGACTGGGAGCCATAGGAGGGGGAGAGTAGGGTGGAGGGTGAGGTGGAGGTGGAGGTGGTGTTGGCAAAGGTTGGTGGAGAATGTGGGCCCTAATAACAGACTCCTTTTCCTGCTGCTAAATGTCGAAGGGCGCAAATGGTTTAACGGTTCTGACTGACTGACTGACAACACTGCACTGACGACGTCCTGGTGAACTAGCAAACATTGGCATTCATGCTTCACTGCAAACATGGCAAGCATTTAAGTGACTTCAGTGTTGTCACCAAGGCTTAAATGCAACATTTACCATACTTCACTTCTCAGACATGGGTCAGTATGTAGGCCCCACAAACACATTCCATATCTGATGTACACACAAGCACACACACACACATGTACACACACACATGCACACACATGCACACACACACACGTACACACACACACACACACACACACACACAGACAAATAATTTGAAGAAGGTTCATCTACTATTATAGAACAAGCATACACGTACACACTGACATCACTAGCGTTATTATATTCAGAGCTGCTCCTTTAGTATTAAATAGCATTAATGGTTATGAATTAATCATACATGCTGTATATTTTATTGTTGTGCTAGTTGGTATTCAGTAACTTGATTGAATCTTTTTTGTCATTCATTATTGTAGGTCACCAGTGGTAGAGTAGTAACAAAACAGATTAAACTGCCAAAAAGAGGTTAAAGAAGTTCAAAGTGATTCAACAGGTATTTTAGAATGACTACAGTCAAATACAACCAGGGTGGGGGACTTGACTATGACTTCTGCCAAATACATTCATGTGTCAATACAAAGATCTCTGTTAAACAGATAATGCCAATGATAAGTCACAGTGTATAAAACCTATAGTCAGTGTTTTCCTCTCCTATGTTGAGAGGATACCTAATGAGTAGATGTGCCAGAATAAATCATGTTGCCCCTACAGTGTTGCTGTAGAATGCTGTAGTTAGCTATAAGAATGTATTGAGGCGTATAATGGGAATATCATCTCTAGTTTTACTCTCTGGGCCTAGAGAAGAGCCTCATGATACATCAGTTTGCTTATCAGTTGATTTTCTTTGTTTGTTTGTTTGTTTTTCTAATGTCTCTGGATAACTTTGGTTAATTATTTATTTGTGATTTTATTCAATTATTTATATGCATAGCTATTGGTGAATTTTGTCAAAGCTGCATTATTTCTTGTGAGAAAATAGTTTTTTTTTAAATCCATAGATATCAGCTTGTTGTTAGTTATGGTATGCTTATACTTTAAATCAGGCATATTTTGACTACGCATGTGACAGTATGAACCTTCAAGTTGAATCTGAGAGTACTGCAGCTCTTTTTCTTGACATCTAAGAACATACATCAAGCTTCCTTCTAATAAATGTCGGTTTAAACAGTGCTAAAATATGTAGGGCTACAGGAAATGTACCTTGCCAAGTGAAACGTTGGTGATATACTTGGACAGCACACTTCAAATGACCTGGAATTTTGGGCCAGTGGGAACAGACCCAAAGGAACAGGGTGTCTGACGTTAGATAAAGTGTCTGGCCAAGAGTAGAGTGTGAAAATAAAAAGAACACCATTGTACATAGACTGAGCGGACACCTGAGAGAACACTTTGTCGTGTCATTGTATAAGTGACAATTCCTCAGTGTAGTACAATGTTAGGGCACACAGTTGACTCCATGTCAGATCTCATGATCAATTTCAGCTCCAATGTTTTGAAGAACTGACCTTGTGTGTTTATAATATATGATCGGGTGGTTTTTACAGAACACTGTAAAAACGAAGGCATGGTGATGTTGATTTCAAGAACTTTTCAACAATTAGTTTGATATGTTGACTCCATACTATCAATCTAATAACGTGCCGGATCAAAGCTGTTACCATTTTATGTCTTCGGTGTGATAAGTTGCGCAGATAATTCCGTGTGTGTTGTTTTTTTACGATGTACAGCCCTCCAACAGTATCTTTGATCAGACACAGGAATGCACCTCTGATCCTGTGTTCACAGCCCAGTGGCTTCTCCTGCTCTTGTGCTCTGCTCTAGCTAGCTGGCTATGATGTAACATGTGGATTGGAAACTGCTCATGAGCATACATTCTGATTGACTGCTGTCACCATGGCAACCTACCTCTGGTTCCATTATTGACATCTTTCTGCGCCCTGCCCCCAGTCTGCCTCTGTGTGAGCCTGTGCTTTATACCTGATAGCATCTATGTCTCAGAGGCAAATGGGTGATAATATACTGTTTAATAGTAAGAATAACAATGAAACTATATTTATATAGAAACAGAGACATGTCGACCCTTTGAATCAAAGGCTGTTGTTTGAAATCAGCACTCCCATTAATCTTTAAAAAGTAGACAGTAACTCCCTTTTGAGTTGTTTTGTATTTCACAGTTTGGACAAAAATGTTGCCATATCTTCTTTTTCTCCCATCGCTATCAATAGGCTAAATGACGAGCTTCATAATGACTGGAAACAGTCGAGAAAGTGTTTTGTGCAATTCTTCTGAATGACTGCAGCGTTGCTTTGCAATGCCTGTGCCAAGAAGGGTGAGCGAGCTTGCCTTGCTTACCTTCATTTTAATGATTCCATACACAGTCACAGAACATTGCTGGCTAATATTATTTGAACCCTCTTTCTTTTTATGCCTAGGCAGAAACAGATGTGCATCCACAGTACATACAGTTCATTCCCAGCAAATATTGCTGGATTTAGATAACCCTGTGAAAATGCTTTACCCCCTGCAGTGTTTAATATGTGTGAGAGATGAGAAAACAAAAGAGATTCTGCCTGGTTACCTATGGCTACTTCGGACTACTACTAGCTCTCTAAGCTTGCAATCATGCCACACTTGACTGTGGCCCATTGGACAAGGATGCCAGCTCACCTGTGTTAAAGTGCTTAGGGGTTTATTGTAACACATGAATTTGTTGTATAAAGTAAGTTGAAGAATTAAAGACAAATGTTTGGTTGTGAAAATGTTGACAGTGGCAGTTATTTTCTGTTTCCTCCTTTCACTACCTCCTTCCTGTGTGTGTGTGTGTGTGTGTGTGTGTGTGTGTGTGTGTGTGTGTGTGTGTGTGCGCTTGTATACGTTGGAGTGTGTGTGTGTGTGTGTGAGTGTGTGTGTATGTATGTGTGTGTGTGTGAGTGTGTGTGTGTGTGTCTGAATTTTCCATTGCTCCATCTCAAAGGTGCTATTTTTAGTTGCCCTGTTTTTTTCTCTCCATTTTTGTATCTGTCTTTTCCTCTCTGTCATTACGAGCAGAATGAGCAATGGACACTCTCACTTGTTCTCTTTCTCTCTCTCTCTTACATAGGAATGAATGAATGTATTTGTATCATGATGTTAGTAATAGTTGGGAACCATGTACAGGATGCACATGGATACTATGCTTGTGCCATACTACAGAGAGAGAGATGGCAATGGGAGGGTGTGTGTGTGTGTGTACAGTGGCAGGAGTGGGGCCAGACTGTGTCTGTGGGATGACAGATGGTCGTTTAACCACCCAAAGAGACTCAGCGGCTCTGTGATCGTTTACCTTGGCCTCCCGCTGTAGCTCTCGGCTGCACCAGAATGCCACAGCACTGATGCCCTGGCCGACCTATGCCATCAGTCTGGCTGTGTTCATTTGTGTTGCCATGCGGGCACCATGTATCTGCACGCCAGCCACTTCCACGGCTCAGCTGAGGGTGATTAACAGCCTGGATGCCGAAGCGATCACACTGAGCAGGTCACACTCCTCCAGCAGCACGCCAATGTCTGCCTATTCACTTACCACTGAAGACAAATACAGCGCTCCGGTCAGCCCACAACATTTATTTCAGTCAGTTGAGAACTGATATTTTTAGTTTTTTTTTCATTCATATAAATCTATCTTAATACTGACAACTGACAAATGATATTACATCATATTTTTTTAAAGAAAAGAAATTAAAGAAATTACCTCAGTACCTTTACACTGTCATGTAAAAAGCATGTCTAATACTCTCTGAAACATCCATACTTAGTCTCTAACAGTACATAAGTGGATCATTCACTATTGAAACGTATAGAATGTGTACATAAATGTGGCTTAAATGTCTCTCTTAATGCAAGACTTTTAGATTGACATACTGACAGAGACACAGAGCAGCAGTTGTACAGTGAGATCTCCTTCCGTTAATGAGTCCTTGTGGGGCACGGGAAAGTCTCTCAGATACCAGCAGCTTTATGTAGGCGGAACTATAAATCAGTAGAAGCTGCTGTGCTATGTCCTGTAGAAAAAGAACAATTATATTTTTTAAAGATGAAAATGGATTAATGGTTAAATACTGCACAGGATGTGTTTGGACATTGTGAACATTGCATCTGCAAATAACTTTTCAACACGCAGTTACATTAGGCAACCATTTCAGTTGCAGTCTGAAAAGAGATGTTGTTCCCTGCCTATTCAAATGATTTGTGTGTAGTGTATAAACAATGCTAACATTATGCTAACAGCATATTAGACTTACATAGACCATATTCTACTACCTTTGCAATAGGAGTACAGCCATTTTGTTGTTTTCACCTACCTGTGCCGGTAAGGTGTGGTCTGGCACAAGACTGAGGTTTTTTGTGAGTTTTGTCTCCTCCCGCTGACTAGAGGGAGTACTGCGATTTGTGTCTTCATTCTCTTCCAACAACGGGCGCTCCTCTTCAGGAACATCATGGTCCAGTGAGATTGCATCAGGGTCATAACTCATTACCTCTGTCACCAAGGTCAGACTGGACATTCTTTTCTTCAGCTTTTTCTGAAAGTGTGGTTGAAATGCATACATTTTGGAAAGGGTTGTTCCCATGTACCAACAGGAATTTACCAGGGATTGTTGACTGAAATTGCACTTTTTTACAACCTGCAGAGCCTTGATATAGTTTAGTTTGTTGTTATCAAAGCTGAGTAAAAGACAGTCAGGATTTAAGGTCTATTCTGGGGTATTGATCATCCTTGTCTTGATCTCTATGCAATACCTGTCCCTGTCCCAAACAGTACGACTGACTGTGGCCAAAGGATGTGTAAGTTTATACAGATCAATACTTTTGTAGTACACAACATCAACTGATACACGTACCTGCAGCTCATCTCTGACAAAACTCATGTTCTCAAGAGCTTCTGTGAGGCCAGCCAGGCAGGGTGTCAAGTCCCAGTAAACACAGAAGAGCTGAAACAGACAGAGAGAATAGAAATGTAGCAGCACAAAGATTGTGTGTGTGTGTGTGTGTGTGTGTGTGTGTGTGTGTGTGTGTGTGTGTGTGTGTGTGTGTGTGTGTGTGTGTGTGTGTGTGTGTGTGTTAACTTCATCATAACAGTATCAGTAACAGTATCCAGATATGCTAAGATATGATTCTTTGGTAATGCCAGTGCTGACGATAGTCTGGCATTCCAGTAATGCAACACTGTTTCATCACAGTACAATCTCCTGGGAACTGAAAACAGTGAGTGGACAAAGGGGAGGTGTTTCTCAGCATTTGTTAGGTCAGTGTTTGTTACATGTTCTACGTTAATGTTGTATGAAGCAGCACAGGTCTCAACAGGTCACATGTGGAACTAAACACTGCCTCCACCTTAGACTGAGAGCCTCTGAAGGAGTGTGCAAATGACACATCAAAAATAGCCTAAACCATCATTGGCTCATTTATGGTAAATGTAGTCAAATATTTTCTTAGCAGCAGAAGAACCTTTTTGAGTTTTTTTCTCTTTTTAGAAGGCAATACATCAGCACTGTTTGTATGTGTCAAATGCCTGTACATGTATGGTTGTGCATGTGTGTGTAATTCTACTATTATGAATAGCAATAGAAACAAGGAAATTACTTCAATTGAAAATCAATTGTATTTGCAAACTTTTGGCTAGACAGTAGGTCACTGGTGATCACTTAATTTCTTAGTAGAGCTTTGAAGTTTAAAAAGTGCCAGAGATCATGCCTAACCCAATACTGGGGAGTATAGGCGAACATAAGCTGTGTGCATTCATCATAGACCACATAGTATGGTATAGAAAACATCTGGGTGAGGTGGTGCATCCAGATAGAATTACACCATAGTTTTCACAGTGTCTCCAATACAATACAATACGTGATTGAAATACAACACAAGGGGTTTTCCCCCTCACACATGAATCCGATGTTACCAATTGTCTCTTGGAGGGCTGTTAAAGACATACACAGAGTGGAAGTAAAGAGCATACCTGCAGTGTTCCTGTACACTGCTGTACCCAGTCTGCCACCCCTATCAGCAGAGAGTGTCTGATCAGCCTCTCATTCACCTGGATCAGCCGGGTGTCTATGTTCATGTTGATCTGTGGAGAGCCATTTTGGGAGGTGAATATTGTAATACTGGGAAAAAAGGGAGCAAGCATCCATTGTCTGTTTGTAGATGACAACTGCAAGTGAGATTAGGACTCCACTTTCACATGCTATCTCTACATTCTGAGGTCAAGAGTTCAGTGTGTACTGTGTGGCGTTACTGAGGGTTGAGTTCAGAGTTCAGAGTTCAGCGTTTACTGTGTGGGCATTACTGAGGGTTGAGTTCAGTGTTTACTGTGTGGCACTAATGAGGGTTGAGTTCAGTGTGTACTGTGTTTACTGTGTGGCATTAATGAGGGTTGAGTTCAGTGTTTACTGTGTGGCACTAATGAGGGTTGAGTTCAGTGTGTACTGTGTTTACTGTGTGGCATTAATGAGGGTTGAGTTCAGTGTGTACTGTGTGGCATTACTGAGGGTTGAGTTCAGTGTGTACTGTGTGGCATTACTGAGGGTTGAGTTCAGTGTTTACTGTGTACTGTGTGGGCATTACTGAGGTCAAGAGTTCAGCGTTCACTGTGTGGGCATTAATGAGGGTTGAGTTCAGTGTTCAGCGTTTACTGTGTGGGCATTACTGAGGGTTGAGTTCAGTGTGTACTGTGTGGCATTACTGAGGGTTGAGTTCAGTGTGTACTGTGTGGCATTACTGAGGTCAAGAGTTCAGCGTTCAGCGTTTACTGTGTGGCATTACTGAGGGTTGAGTTCAGCGTTTACTGTGTGGCATTACTGAGGGTTGAGTTCAGTGTGTACTGTGTGGGCATTACTGAGGGTTGAGTTCAGCGTTTACTGTGTGGCGTTACTGAGGTCAAGAGTTCAGAGTTCAGTGTTTACTGTGTGGCATTACTGAGGGTTGAGTTCAGCGTGGCATTACTGAGGGTTGAGTTCAGTGTGTACTGTGCGGGCATTACTGAGGGTTGAGTTCAGAGTTCAGCGTTTACTGTGTGGCATTACTGAGGGTTGAGTTCAGTGTTTACTGTGTGGCATTACTGAGGGTTGAGTTCAGTGTTTACTGTGTGGCATTACTGAGGGTTGAGTTCAGTGTTTACTGTGTGGCATTACTGAGGTCAACAGTTCAGAGTTTACTGTGTGGCATTACTGAGGGTTGAGTTCAGAGTTCACTGTGTGGGCATTACTGAGGGTTGAGTTCAGCGTGGCATTACTGAGGGTTGAGTTCAGCGTGGCATTACTGAGGTCAAGAGTTCAGAGTTCAGCGTGTACTGTGTGTGCATTACTGAGGGTTGAGTTCAGAGTTTACTGTGTGGGCATTACTGAGGGTTGAGTTCAGTGTTTACTGTGTGGCATTACTGAGGTCAAGAGTTCAGAGTTCAGTGTGGCATTACTGAGGTCAAGAGTTCAGAGTTCAGTGTTCAGTGTTTACTGTGTGGGCATTACTGAGGTCAAGAGTTCAGTGTTTACTGTGTGGCATTACTGAGGGTTGAGTTCAGTGTTTACTGTGTGGCATTACTGAGGTCAAGAGTTCAGCGTGTACTGTGTGGCATTACTGAGGGTTGAGTTCAGTGTTTACTGTGTGGCATTACTGAGGGTTGAGTTCAGTGTTTACTGTGTGGCATTACTGAGGTCAAGAGTTCAGTGTGTACTGTGTGGCATTACTGAGGGTTGAGTTCAGTGTTTACTGTGTGGCATTACTGAGGGTTGAGTTCAGCGTGTACTGTGTGGGCATTTTTGTTTATGCATTTATTTGAAAAGGGACAGTGTACATTGATAAACATTTCCCAAGAAAAATGTAAATGCACCGGAATTAGCTAGGTTAGCTATTTTTCATCCGTTGTCCCTTGGCAGGGAATGACAGAGAGATACGGAAATAAAAGAAAGAAATAATAATACAAAATTATATAATTAAATTTACATGACTGAGGGTTGATGGGTTTGTTAGTTGCTGGGCTCATTATGAGACCCACTGCAGCTTATCTGTGTCTAACAATACAGACCATTTATTCTGCAGTTAGGAACAAGACAAGGTCATGAGAATTACTACCCCCTCACGATAACATTTAACACAACAAGAAATATAACAGCTACATATTATACTCCATGTATTATTTATATTGATGTACCTCTTTGCTGTTGTGGTGGAGAATGAGGAGAATCACTGTAGTAAAGGCGATGGAAACCAGGCTGACACACAGACAAAGCACCCAGAAATCTGTGATAGTCTCTCCCATGTAGAGATGGACCGTAGAGTACACACCACACCACAGCACTAGATACAGCACCTGGCAGGGAGACAGAGATGACAGAGAGAGAGCTTTACAAGTATCACTTTGCCCTTTGACTCTGCCAAACTTCTTGGTCATAAATGTAGTTTGTTCCTGTTAGCAGTGGTCCATAAACAATTCTATCAGCTAATGGGCAGAAATATATGGCACTGGCATAGATGCATTGGAAGAGGCAGACCGATGCAAAAGCTTGGATGTTCAGTTGGCCCCATGCATTTTTGGAAAAACATGAGATTAAGTTCACAAGGTGAGGTCTGGCTTTCATTTTACATTTACCTACGGACAGACAACACTAGGCTGAGACAACCCTACACCAGTGCCAGTAGCAAGAGAATAGATAAACATTAAAGAGGGAAATAAGTATAAATCTTGTGTCCTTACTGGGGTCAGGATGAAGTGGAAGACGTTGGAGTTGAAGAAGAGGAATCTGCGTACAGATGAACTGCCCAGAGCACTCTGAAGAGGGGCCTCAAAGTCCTGTGTAGGGATCTGATATGAGAGCACCACAACACAACAAAGGTTTGTCCAACAGTAGCCCAGAGCAAGTGCAAACAAGGCAGTACAACTCATGATCTAAGTCATCAAGATTCATAGAGTGCACATTCAGTATATATTGGGGAACATTATCTACTTTCACAACGAATGCATCACTGGTGCAGTTTTTCAAGTATTTTAAATATTTTTGACAAACTTTTCACAGGTCTGTTGACAAAATATGGTCAACTGCACTGTTGGTGATAAGCAATGTCTAAGAAGGACTTCAACATGATGACAACTCTGAACATTTTGAAACAAAGGTGTCATTCAAGGAAATGGTATTTCTAAACAACTGACAAAAACACTGTTGTTACGTATCAGTTGTATTTTACATCTTTAAACAAATAAGTATTTAAAAACAGAGAGCGAGAGAGAGCGAGAGAGAGAGAGCGAGAGAGAGAGAGAGAGAGAGAGAGAGAGAGATATATATAGAGAGAGAGAGAGAGAGAGAGAGAGAGAGAGAGAGAGAGAGAGAGAGAGAGTTGACTTGAGTGGGATTGGCAAGGACCTGAAAGCCTTTCCGCTCCAGTAGACCCCGACAGAGTGAAAGGTCAAACCTCGGACTGAACACAGAGGAGCTGGGAACGGCCAACACACACTGGCCTAAACACAAGAGGGATTTGTCTTTTAGAATGATCACATAAATGAATAGAGAGACATCATATATCATATATTACTTATTCAACCTAACTTGAAATTTAGAAAATGTACATGAGAAAGAGAGTGAAGAATCAAAAACAGCAACCGCAACTGAAAAGAGACAGACATTGATAGTGAGCTGTCAAAGTGTGAGATCAAATAAAGATATGAGGTGCCAAGAGCACAGGAAGCCACACACATTTCACTGCCAGATAACCAGACAGTTGTGATGCTCAACAGCAACACATGACCAGTGCTGATAGGGCAGGGCTCGAGTTTACAAACTAACAGGGGTGAGCCAAGCCACTGTCAGGGTGAGGCAACTCCATACCATTGGTCCATTTAGGTGCTGGACTGTTTCCTGGTTGGGTCCTGGTGGGCTGAAGGTGCGACGCAGTTTCACTAGTGACACTTTTTGAATTCTCTCGAGTCAGTTTGAGTCTCTCTTCCATCTTTACAGGATGTTATGGTGCCTGAGGAGGAGAACAAGCACATGGATTTGTCCAATACCTGTTATCAGAAATTCATGGATAACTATGCAGAGGTGTACTTCCCATTAAAGCAACCAAAAGCACTGTAGGAATACAGTAGAAACTGCCAACAATTTCATGCCACCTACAACGGCTGGAAATCATTCAAAGTCATCTGACGTCATGAACATTGCAGTATGTGATGTGAAACAAATTGGAGAAGCAGTGTTTGATCGGATCAGAGGGCAGTTTCATAGCAAGCATCAATGTAGGTTTACAGAGGGGGAAAAACATCTCGGCTTAAGTCACTTCCCTTTTTCAATTGTGGTCTCTGACTTTAATGAAGTGCTTGTTAAAAACTAGTATTTGACAGTGATGGCAATGTTGCCACAGTACAGCAGTTTTTGGTAACAACAACCTTTAACAACCTGTTCTTTAACAACCTGTTCTTCGATTGACTACTTTCTATTTCAACAAAAATCTTCACAGGAAGCAATTTTCTAAAAAAGTATTTTCGTTCCCCAAAGACCCCAATGTTTATTGTTCTACCCTTACTGTACACAAGATTAAATTCAAATGGACAGAAATAAAAACAAATAGAATACATACACATTCATGCAGATGAACCAATAGTTACTGAGCTGGACCCATCACATGAGCACTATTCACCACGACACACACGCTCCTGCTCAACAGCTTGACATCCTGAAGATTGATGTAGTATGAAGAGATGTTGCAATTACATATCCCTTCTGAGGGAATATATATCCTCTGTGTCCTCTTCTCCTCTGTGCTCTAGCATACTTGTATACACTCTTAGCCAAGTACATATACACACACGCAGACACAAACACACTTACTGCTTGCCTGCAAATGAGCCAAAGACATTTTATCGGAGAGGTGTGAAAAAGCAGTGTGTCATTGTGGTGACGCCTTAGTCTCCTCCCCTCCACTTGACTGACAGTTACTTTCTCTCTCTCTTTTTCTTCGAAGATTTCCTGAATTTCTTGAATTTTAGAGACTAAACCGCTTTGTATAACCTTATACCCCTTTTTAAAAAATAGATTAATTTGTCACGTTATGTCCTTTGTTTACTCTTTCTCATTGGCATAATTCAGACACACGCAGATTGCATACTCTCTTGGCAGTTACTTCCTGCTGAGACCTATAAATGAGACGCCTCTCTTTGGTTTCCTCTCCATGTTTTAGTCTTCTCTCTCTAGTTCCTTTTTCTCATTCTATTTTCTCAGTATCCCTTTCTCTCTCTCACTCTGCCTGTGAGCAGGCATGTGACTTGGATCAGTTGGGCCACATGACTAAAAGAATTCCCATAGTATTTCTCAAGTCCATGGGGAGTGTGCATGTGGTCACTCACACCAATGGAGGCCTTATTCTCACGGGAAATGTATGAGTGTCAAGTTTCATTAGTTTAAATCATCAGTAGAAATGAAATGAATACCAATGAGATGATTGGGAAAAGAGGCTCATAGAAACCAAACTTTATCAGTACAAAACTAAGGATTATAGTGTTTCTGGAAAGCACACATGAGTATGACATTCAATTAAATTTAATTTAATTTAATTTAATTCATATAGTGCCATAACTATACAATTGTCTCAAGGCGCTTTACAGAGCCCAGAGCCAGGACCCCCTTAGTGCAAGCACAATGGCAGCAGGGGCAAGGAAAAACTCCCTGTTAGTCAGGGACATGACACACACACACACACACTCCATCTTCTGTCAAAAGAGATAGATAGGGGTGTAACACGTTATGTTTAATATCCTTTGATTCACAGTTTAATCACAGAAATAAGGTCATTTTTTTATTTGTGGTTTAGATGGATAGGCTTTAAGCATACTTCAAATCACCGTTCTTACCACAAAACCTGAAGCAGAACAGTGTAGATCTACTTTACTAAAAGTATAACAAACGGAATCTGTTTCCTAGTAGGACTTTGAATATCTTTGCTGTCCTTTTATGCGCATGCGTCACTGATTAGTCCGGAGCAAAGTAGATGTCAACTGCACGGGCGAATAGTCCCAGGTAGCAAAATTCACTAACGGTTCGGGGAATATGTTTGGGGATCACTTATGACTGAAAACATAGAGCTATATTAGCTGCCGAGCTGGATTTTACTTCTGACAGATTGGAAAAACCCGTAGTATAATGGACCAAGATTTTGTGGACATAGATTCTGAGGGCCGGTGGCAAAACCTATACGTTGTAAGTGAAGTTTTGCCATACACCGAACATGCTAGCTAGTCTGCAACCTCATGTAATTTTGTGTATTAAAGCAGCCAGCTGGCCATCCAAGTTAGCTCTCTAACTAGCATGGTAGTTCGCAGCCTCTGTGTTTATTTCACTGCAGAACAGAAAGCTGTTTGCCATCCTTTACATACATAATTCTGAATGTCTTTTTTTTTTCTTTGCACACTAGTTGGCTACCATATGCCTTGTCCTGAAAATTACTTGTATTAGCTTATTTAGTGACAAACCTACCTATCAGTAGCTATCATAGCTAGCTAGTGTCTATGCTAGCTAACTTGGTACACCACCAATTGAAATGCTTAAGTTACGTGACAGGCTACTTGGATAAAATAATGTAATAATAATGGACTTGCTGTTTTTTTTGCTGTTAATTCCCGTTGTAGGTTTGAGAACCAACAGTATCAAACACACGTTGCATGCCAGCATTCTACATTGATCCATTTGTCAAGTTTGCTAGCGGCATTTAAGATGGCTAGCCATTCTTACCTAGCTAAACAACTCTTTACTCTTGGTTTGTTAGCTGGGATAATTGAATTACCTGATAGTTTACTAGCGAACAAGCTAACGCGAACTAAATATTACCAGCATTGACCGACTAACAGTCCTCAAAACCTAGCTGTCGTTAACCAACAACTAAGTTACGCAATTGTTCGTAAGGGCTTCCAAAAATGATCTTAGACTAGGCTAGTGAAGAGTAAGGAACTTGCCTTTCGGTACATCTGAACTTAGCCAGCTAGTATAGTTAGCTAGCTAATTTGATCAATTTTAGGGTCTAGCGTTAAGTTACTTTGCTCAGTCAAGGGTATGCCTCCTACGAAGTGAAATACAAATCATAACCCAGTTCTTGAACAGCGCTACGCCGTGATATTCGAGCTAACATTAGTTGTGATATTTGCCATACTTTAACAATTTGTCTTATAATAAGGTGTAAACAGGCTTGCTTGTCATGCTTCCAGTAATAATCTATTTTGGGAAACTACTGAGGGTTGCTCTCCCTTCTGCTGCTCATGTATGTTGATTAATGGCGATAATTTGTCAGTTGACGCATGCTGGCCGGAGTGGACCGCTGTGACCTATGGGCTTTATGCGGTATCAAGCTGTATTTTTTTTTAATGTTTTCTGGACATCTTCAGGGACTTATAGCTTGCAGAGTAGCTCACATACTTGTTGTTTATGTTAAGAGATGCTGTCACGGTGAAGTGTGTTAATGCTTAACCGCGCATGTCAGAAGGCCAGTTAACATCAGGCTAGCACCATGTTAGATTTGGTTATCATACCTGCATGTGTGCTTTTGTGTGCTGTGTGACTTCAGGAAATACGCAACCAGTCCCACGAATGTCCTTACAAAGTGGCGAAATATCCAGAAAATAGGAATCGCAATCGATACAGAGATGTCAGCCCATGTAAGTCTGAACTGAGCTGTTTCTCCTGTTAACCTCTTAAGTATAGTTGATTGTTGTGAATTGAGAGGTATTTATATATGATTACTTTGTCCATTTGCTGTTTTTAACCTTGTAGACCATGTACCCTTTTACAATAACGCCTGACTAAATACTGTTTTCTTCTTTCTTTTCATTCTTCAATGTTTCAGTTGATCACAGTCGAGTCAAACTAGAAAACACAGAAAATGATTACATCAATGCCAGTTTAGTGATGATGGAGGAAGCCCAAAGAAGTTACATTTTAACTCAGGTATGTTGAGACAGTTCTCCCCTCTTAATTGTAGATCCTCTCAATGACCACAGGACTACACTTATTTTTGTTTCAAGGAGCACTTTTGTTCCCAAGGGAACTAAACATAGTGCATAATTATTATTAAGCGCCAACTGGAAAATGTACAGTTTTATTTTCAGTTCATCGTATTTTAATGTTCTTATCTTATGTTTCGTTTTATGTTTTTATCATATTTTACATTCATTTCATATGGTGCGTACGTCAGATTGTCTTGGCCAGGTCACCTTGACAGTTTTCGCCTAGACAGCCAATTTTCAGCAGATCAATTGTTCAACAGCTTGATGAGTTGTCATGCCCACTTGTCTGTTAACAGTTGATTGCACAGTGCTTGGATTGTTGGGCTGTGTCCGGACGCATGAAACGAAATGATGCATTTAGTTTGATCACTGCATTGCACCTCATATGCAGGTTTCCAGAGTCAAGGAGAGTAGAGTCTTTAAGTGGCGCCGGGGGGGGGGGGATCCTTTCAAAACTTGCAGAACATCATACTGCTAGATTGTTCATTTTCAAGCCAATCAAATTCCCCTCAGCCAGTGTTTTACTCTTTGATGACACTAGCGTAACACTGCTGGTGATTTGAAGAAATGTATTTCACACATGAGACAAGTGGCCCATTTGAGGTATATAGCGTGATGCGTAACTCACTTCGAAATATAGCGGTGCTATCGTCCCAGTACTTTTCAATGTTGTAAATTATTTCATAGGCCAATATTAATGTTGTTAGAAGTAATTTGCATGAGTGCGCGTGGATATTGTTTACGTTCTAGTCCCAAATGCAAGTGATATGGTCACACTGTAGAGCCCTAGACCATTTGACCTGACCTTTTCCTCTGTTTAGCCAAGAGCGTATCATGTGGAGCTTTCTTTTTTGGTGTTGTAATAAACATAAATACTGTTGTTGCTGTTCTGAGCCAAGTATGAACCTTCCATCAAAGGATTTGAACCCACAAATCTTGTTGCTGATTTTGAGAAAGGGGCCACGATGCCTGGGTTCACGATGTTACTGGAAAGTCAGATGAGTTGAAGTGGGGACGTGGTCAGTGTGGGAATACAATGACATCGCCGTTATGTAGACCACTGTAATTGCTCAGCATAAGAATAGCTGTCTTATATTGCATGCTGTCATTTTTTTCAGAGGTTGAAGTACCGTACTGCTCATGATTTTGCCATTTATTTCATATTTGCCTTTTAGGAAAATTCCAAAATTCAATTCTGTGTGCATATGTGTACATGTTTGTATGTGAGCGTCTATATGATTGTGCTTTAGTGTACATGTTTGTATGTGAGCGTCTATATGATTGTGCTTTAGTGTACATGTTTGTATGTGAGCGTATATATGATTGTGCTTTAGTGTACATGTTTGAATGCCTTTCCTCTCCATGCAGGGTCCACTGCGGAACACATGTGGCCACTTCTGGCTGATGATCTGGGAGCAGAAGACCAAAGCCATCGTCATGCTAAACCGTGTCATTGAGAAGGGATCGGTGCGTACACTCTTTCTGTTACTCTGCTAATACTAGGGGGAGGGGGCGGAAGAGAGAGACAGGTAGACAAACAACAGAGAGAGGTACAGAACTCTTCCTCTGTTAAATCCAGGTGGCAATCATACAGTTTGAAATGGTCGAACACTCTTAAACTATATGTACTCAAGAGAGTGATTGGATTAGATTGAAGTCATTTTTAGTTGGTCGCCTGTAGGCATTTTTTTTTTTTTTGACCCTGTCGGTATGATTGGAACCGTAGAACACGTCCGCCCACTCTGTTTTCTCTCCAACTGGTAGTTGTTGTGACGTGAATATTTTAATTCAAATTCATATTTTTTCCTGACGGCTTGCCCCACCCACTTCGCCTTGCCAACAGTCACCTGCTTCTTATCACTATAAATCTCCAGCTTTTACTCAACCTCCAACTGGCAGAAGCCCCAATGACATGTTTCTGCCTTGTGAATTTACTTTCTGTTTATTTTATTTTTTTCATTTTCATTGAAGGAAGTAAGATAAAGTAAACACTCTCTTTCTCGTAAGCACAACCACAGACGGCCTCAACATGTTGGGCCTCAACATGTCAGTCCAAAGAAATGTAATTCCTGGAACCGTACTAATGAAGTTCTCATGGCTAGCTGAGGAAACGGATAGGGAGACAATGAATGAACTGTATTTGCAGAGCATCTTGGGACAAACAAGCACTAGATCTTATACTAGTTCTGTCTTCCTTGACTTCCTTTCCCTTTCCCTCCCCTCCCTTCCCTCCCTCCCTCCATTCTGCCCTCACAGGAGAAGTGTGCTCAGTACTGGCCGACTCAGGAGGAGCATGACACGACCTTTAGGGACACACGCTTCAAGGTGACACTTGTCTCAGAAGACGTGAAGTCCTATTACACCACCAGAGTGCTGGAGTTGCAAAATATCACTGTAAGAAGTTTTCTGTTTGGCTTTATGAAATATCACTGTAAGCAGTTTTCTGTTTGGCTTTATGAAATATCACTGTAAGCAGTTTTCTGTTTGGCTTTATGAAATATCACTGTAAGAAGTTTTCTGTTTGGCTTTATGAAACATGTAGAAGTTCCACATCCACAGGTGATTACAAGATCCAAAAATGTAGAGGAGGAAGCATTATTTATTGTTGAACTAAGTGCTTTATGGTTTCCCACAGTGTTCTAACCAAGACTCTTAGGAGTATTTCATATTCCACCCCCTCACACCTACACCCACAACTAGAACTATGGCTAATGAGGCTGGAAATCATTTCAACTAACTCCTAAGATATTTTCGAAAACCATTGTGGTAGAATAAGTGTGTTTAGAAAAATTATAATAATAATTTGGCTTATGCCATAATTTTCAATATAAAGCATGCTGTGACTATGCCCTAAAATGGCATCTGAGTTCCAATCATGCTAGACCACACAAGCCCCCCGCCCCTCCTCCTTCCACTTCCCTTGCCATAGCAACTGCCAATCCTGCGCCCTGCAGAGCAACATCCATGTCTCCCTGACTTACTCTTATTGGTCATAGCCAGGGGATGACACTGTGCCCTCAGCTTTGGCTTAGTCAATAGCCCACCATTAAGCTTAATATCCAACAAGCTGTTCTGACGAAAAGTAGCATCGTCAATGAAAACGAGTGAACTCCGCTAGTTCCTTTGTCAGGCAACGTATTACAAATAAATAGGGATTACATTATTAATAATCTATGCAATTCTATTTGGATATCAGAAACGTTTCTATCTGTCAGCCCTTTCTTGATAGAACTGTAGCCATGGGCTTATGTCTGCTCTCACATGTCGAGGAAACGTTCAGCTTGATCCACACCTTCATTGACTTACTATGAACACAGCCTATGGATTATTATTTAAGGCGTGTTGGGCTATAGCTCATAGGCTGATTTAGAAACAAACAAATATAATACCTAACTATGTCTGAGTTCATTCAGATCACAGCATGTATTCCTGTGTCAGCACAGGCATATTACATAGACAGAAGGTGGTTGGGTTGGGTTGGGATAGGTAGGCAGTTTATGCAAGACACCATCATCATTTGTGCTACTTTGAGTCTGCATCTATGCTCTTGTCAAACCCCCTTAGCTGTTGTTGTTTTACATTCTAAAAACACCAGGACCTCTTTGGATCAGCATATTTTTAGAGACTTTTGGTTTGTTGTAGTTTTGAGTAAAGCCGTTGACCCCTTTTCTGCTCACTCCCTCATTCACACAAGTATTTTCAATTCATTTGTATTCTGCCCTCAAACATCTGTTCCTCTCTGCAGACGGGAGAGACGAGGCAGCTGTATCACTTCCATTACACCACCTGGCCAGACTTTGGTGTCCCAGAATCCCCTGCTTCCTTCCTCAATTTCCTGTTTAAGGTGCGCGAGTCGGACGCTCTCGGCTCAGACTGTGGACCGGCAGTTGTTCACTGTAGCGCAGGTATCGGCCGATCCGGAACCTTCTCCCTGGTAGACACCTGCCTGGTTCTTGTAAGTGACCTTGTGACTCGTCCGTCAGCTGTATGTGTAGTACACATGAATCACATTCATTTCAGCATGTTTTTCTGTTACATTGCTCTTTAAGTGTTAAACTGATGCTGAGTAATTAAACTAAAGACATTTAGCACATGCAGGGTATAGGTTTGTACATGAGAACCTGTGCTACCGGACAATACTAATATTATTGGTTATTTTTGTAGTCCACGCTGACAAGTTAATGAAGGAGTTATTGCCAATAGTGTTGCAAGATTAAAGGTTGATTGTCATTTGGATGCAAGTTTGGGTGCATTTCTAACAGCGCAGTACACCATTGTAATCCAATACACTTTTGTCAAAATCAGTGAATTACTCTTCATGGTCATCTAGCTATCTGTTCTGTGTGTGCTCGGACCCAGCTATAATTAATTCTAACCAATTACTCTAACATTACTCTAATTACTCTGACATCACTCTAATTACTCTGACATTACTCTAATTACTCTAACATTACTGTAATTACTCTAACATTACTCCAATTACTCTAACATTACTTCAGGAGCACTGAAAGGAGGGGTGTAATTTGATTGGCAGTTGAGTAGTAAATTCAAAATTAATAAATAAACAGTAGGCCATGGCAAGACTGACACTTGTTTGTGTGATATTATATATCATGATGGAGTGCCAGTCTCTTAGTCTTATTTGTTTTGGCCTGAAACTCCTTTGGGTCACGCACAGATGGAAAAGCGGAAGGACCCAGCGTCAGTGGACATCAAAAAGATCCTTCTGGACATGAGACAATACCGCATGGGCCTGATTCAGACAGCCGACCAGCTCCGCTTCTCCTACATGGCTGTGATGGAGGGAGCCAAGTGCACCGTGGGAGACTCCTCAGTGCAGGTACTCCAGGCTTCGCCACTGTTCAACAGCAGCAGCAGCTCAGTTCAGTCCTCACCGCGGTCACATGATAGAAGTGATCATGGCATTCATATTCATGTGTGGACCTTCTCGCATGTCTTTGCAGAAACGGTGGAAAGAGCTCTCCAGAGAAGACCACGAGCCTACGTCTGACTCCCCACCCCCAGCCCAGGCCTCCAAGACCCCTTCAGACAAACACAATGGCTGCCAGCTCTCCTGTTCGGAGGAGAGGGCCGATGGGGAGGCGGGCAAGCGGACGGGGACGGGGACGGATGCACCCAGCAAGGAACAGGAATCGGATGGAGCGATGGGAAAGTGAGTGATGTTAAAGAGAGGCAGGAGTGAGAGAGGAGCAGGGAGAGAGAGGAGCAGGGAGACCTTGAGGAGAGGTTAGGAGAATAGGATGGACAATTGGCTTGTGATTTGGAGAAATGAGTCATCACATCTTATCATAGTACTTTAGCTACTAAATGAAAGACCAGGCAGTGGGAAACACTTTGAGGAAACGGAAGCAATGAAGTAGATCAAATAAAGTACTCATTGCCTGTTTGAGATCACGTTTTGATCTAATTTATGAGCTTAATCCAAGGTGCTAAGCAACCAAGTACATTTGATCACCACAATCATATTTATATAATTTGTTTCTATGGTATAAAGGCAGACACAGACTTATTGTTAAGAAGCTGATATCATTTGAAGATCAGAATTGGTCTGTGGTATGGGAGCACTGTGATCCTGGAGCTTATCGACAGCATGTGTTCCTCATGTGAAGAGCCCTGCTTGTGTTCCTCATGTGAAGAGCCCTGCTTGTGTTCCTCATGTGAAGAGCCCTGCTTGTGTTCCTCATGTGAAGAGCCCTGCTTGTGTTCCTCATGTGAAGAGCCCTGCTTGTGTTCCTCATGTGAAGAGCCCTGCTTGTGTTCCTCATGTGAAGAGCCCTGCTTGTGTTCCTCATGTGAAGAGCCCTGCTTGTGTGCTGTGTTGCAGCGGGAGGAAGCGCCAGCGGGACGAGAGACTGTCCAACTCCACGCAGAAGACTCCACAGAAGCAGACCAAGCCCAGACTGGGAGATTCAGAGAAGAAGAGGAAAAGGTGATGGTGCTTGTCTGGGGGAGAGCTACCTCTTAGTCCCAACCCCAGCGGCTGTCCAGTCTCCAGTTTCATGTTTTAGTTTCATTCTGTCTGAACACATCCTTGAATTTCACTCAAACTCCATTGTCACCTTGGGGTTTTTTTTCTGTCAGAAAAATAAAAACGCTTCAACATCTACAATGATGCAATTCTGAGGGCACAATTAAAAAGATAGTCTTTCCCATATTTCTACAGATACTGATTCTTTGTACTAGTATTTTTTTATGAATTTGTTTTTTGTGCATTTGTTTTCACTTTCAGTGAACCAATGAAATAAGATGCCTCAAAAAGAAAAAAGACCCAGAATGGACAAAGGAAAATGCTTTCTTTTCCATCGTGCCTTCAAAATGACATCACTGTAGATCTTGACCATCTCTGTTGTTTGCCAGAAGTGTATCACACCACACCCTTAACTGCAGCAACAGCAAGGTCTTCTTTTTAGTTGTCAGATCATTTAGTCTAATGCCTTGGTCAGTTGTCTCATTTGTAGGATGGCAGATTTGTGGACATGGTTCTATATTTTCAAAGTGGATGTTATTTTCTTGGGCAAGGCTCCCTTTGCCAATGTGCCTTTGTTCTCCCTTGAGCTTCTGGCTCTTGCAAATCTCTGCCTTGTATGTTGTTCCTCCAAACAGTCTGGCCTGCATTTGCTGCACATGACACACGGAGACAGGGGGAGAGGTCCTGTTGGGTGCCGTGTTACAGTTGCGTCTTGAAGATTATTTTATGAGGAGCGATTGGCCCTGGGTTTTGCCTGAGCCACCCAGAGCTGTACGTGAGCGGAAGGTTGTTGGCGTGTGGTTGGTGTGTGTTTCATGTGCCATAGCCATGTGTTGCTTCTGTCCGTGTGTGTGTGTGTGTGTGTGTGTGTGTGTGTGTTTGTTGGGCCTCTGGCTGTGTACAAAACAAATTTGTTCATAGCGTATATCTCTCTACTTCTAAGCCTTTTTCATTCAAACTATACAGCTCTACACCTTACTTTGGCAAAACCATATAAATGTCAGTAAAAAAATCTTTTATTAAATTGCTATAGATTTCCTACAGCAAACATATATAGCTTGTCCAATATAAATGACAATCTCCTCCTAGAAAGAAAATGTGTAGACCATACTTTCATAACTTTTAGCATAATAATTGAAAGTGCTGCTAGCAGTATCCTTCATGGCACCATATTCTGGCCTGATAACTGTCCTATATCTCGTTGTCATTTAAGGATGAGAACTGTTATTCAGTAGACCTACGTGTGGGTTTGCAAGCGCACCATGTTGGTGGTGCAGTGCAGCTGGCTGCATAATATGAAACATCAGATGTGTGTACATTTGAGCAGCATATGAAACTGGAAATCACCAGTTTTAGGCAGAAGGGTTTCCTAAAGATGTTAGTCTTTCGGCAGCCTTTGTTTCAAGTTTGACCTCCACTGTTGAGCTCCTTCTGTGAGGGTCTAGTGTGTGTGTGTGTGTGTGTGAGCACATGTATAGTTTAGGCAAAAATGACCCATTTAGACATTACCAAACATACATTTTCTTTTTTAGATTTTCAGATCGGCCGTTTTAAATCATTCCAGTCCTCATTGGCTGCATGGTGTGTGTGTTTTGGTCATTCCTTCTGCTGGAGACATAGGGCTTCAGAGAGGGTCTGTAACGGGGACAGAACAGTTTGTTTTGGGTTTGCTCTATCCAAACATTCCCTTATTGGCCTCCAGGCCGGAGCTGTCAGTGAGGTAAAGCAAGGCATTTTGACAGCATGACTGACTGACTGGGTTAACTCTGAGGAAAGTTTATCATGCAAGTCATAGCTGTAGGTTGAGCACTGAACGATGGGACCGTTCTGCTTTCAGTGCATTTGTCTCTGCTGTTGCTTGCGCTTATCTTGCATACCCAAGAAACGAGAGGGTTCTGCATGCCTCTTAGTCATCCATCCTGTACTGTCATGCTAGTCATTTTACCAGAAGTGTGCATCAGATCCGTCTGCCGGGTGTTTGTGTGTGGAGTGTGGAGCCTCGCCTCAGGCCAGCTGCCTGAGGGGATTCTTCAGGATTGAGATTGAGACGCAGCACTGTTGTAATGCTTGTGTGTATCTGGTGTCCAGCTAGTGATGCGGGGGGCCAGTTTTCACCTCAGCTCCTGGCATCTCTTCCCTGCATGCATTCAGGTCACTCAATGCTCAGGATCAACTGGGTGCACCTGATTCTTGAGCCGCCTAAAACATGCAGCATCCACTGTCACGGCCACTCTCATTCAACCTTTGGACCCTCGTGGCCTACTCCTGCATCACCGTCTAGAGATGCTGGGGCAATTGCTCTGTCGGTTAGCATTGGGCTAGCTTAGCTGCGCTTTAGAACTGTACTCCTTCAAGCAGAACTTTCAGAGTTCAACACGCTGCTGAACGTGACTGCTGTGTTCAAAATGTTTTTTAAAAAGGCTTGGGTCCAACTGATGCGCTGCTAAACCGTCTGAAACCCAGCACTACGGTATCCATGTTTTACAGTTAATGCCACTTATTGATATCAATAATTAAGGTAGCCATGCAAGTATCAATATACTATTGAGGCCTATATGCTTATAACATCAATCAACATCGCATCCACCAAACAAAGTATTTTTAAGTAAGTAATATAGGTATCTGTTCCATTATCATGTCGGTTCTCCACAATGGGAAGCATCAGAAGGAATAGTTTAAGTAATAGGCTACCTAAAGTCATTTGGGGATCCTCAAATTTGATGGAACAGTCTAGGCCAATGTGGCTTGTGTTTGAAGGTCACATCAAATTAAACAGCCAGCCAATAAATCAATATTCACAGTGGCGCTTGATGTCTGCATGGTGAATAAAGAAAGCGCTATTTGCATTTGGCCATTCTTCGTGAGAAGAGAAACCATCCTACGGTTGCTGTTATGTAAAGTAATAGGCCTATAGCATTTCATTCACACAGCTAAAGTAGTACTAAAAGAGGACACCGGCCTACATGGGTAAAGACACACATAGCCTACAAGCCTGTCTTTGTGTTAGGCCCATTCCATCCATATCGGTCTAATCTCTCCTTAACCCATCACCGTAACATGCGGGTGTCAAACTCTTAAACGCAGCTAAGCTAACCACAGAGCAATTGCCCCACGATGACTATCAGTTTGAATTCAGAGCTGTATGTGTGCCTGGGTGTTTTTGACAGGGCAAGAACCAGTGATGCCTGATTCCATGGCAACATCAGTAGGGATCTGCGGTCCTCGTCTTCACCTTCCTCGTCCCCAGCATCTCGAAATCCACCCACGAAAAATAAACTGTTTACAGCATGAACGTGGACGAACGTGGAGCAACAGCATCAGGACGTGAACACACCAGCAAAATCATCATGGTTGTATTGCTTTGGGTTGTTTTTTTACAATGTCTTTCAGTTTTGTTTTTCTCTAATTTGCTCTTTTCTGTTACTTTGGAGAGAAAAACAGCAAAAAGAAGCTGAACTAGGCCAATGTATTGACAGCTTGTAATGCTTTTGATATCTAAATATATATACATATGTACTTGTATTTTTAGACAACCTTTTTCAAAGGCAAGATAAAATGTTCTATTTTTTTATATGAAATTACTTGAAATGTCCTATCATGTCCAGGGTCTGTAAACTGCGCCCCCTCAGGACATGACCCAGTACCCATCTTGTGTCTGGAATGCTTTGATTTGTGTACATAGTGGACTTTTAAAAGGTGTAAAAACACAAAGTATTTTGAATTGTACAAAATGATGGGAAACATTGTTATTTGGTTGAAAGACAGAAACATTGTGCCCATGACCAGTTGCCCTTTGAATGAAATTTGAATGAAGTCTTACATTTCATTATTTGAGACTATAACCTACAAATAAAACTGGCATCCTCTAGTTTCTAACAATGAAGCTTTCTTGTTTTTTCAATTTCACTTCACACATTAACAATATCTTTTTCCAGTATGTAGTTAAGCACCTCCTGGCACACTACACTATGACAAGTTATCCAATTTCACTTCTGAATTCATAGCAGTGATTTGTGCCCACCCTTTTTCTACAGAGCGCTTGCTCCAACAGAGGGGGTGGTGTTATGTTACAATACAAGCAGCATGCTGGGAAAGTGACAGGACATCCAGTCAGCAAGTGTTTGTGTCAGCAGATTAGCATAGGCAACCTTCCAGAAAACAAAAGGAAATGCTCAAGAGACAGAGCTCATAATGTTCCAAGAATAAGCAAAGTCCAGACAGTTCTTCTGTTACTCCTGGAGCTTTTTCAGTTCCAAGGCAATTTGTCAAATGAAGGAGTTATTTGTGAATGTCTCTATCTAAACATTGTGTGATACTTCCAGAGGAATTGCTGAGCTATAGTTAAGTGACTAAGTAAGGGGTGATGGGCCTGTCTTTGTGAATCGGGTTCAGAGGGGTCCTTTGTCCAGTTCAGCTTTAGAATATTGCAGGTGGGATCCCATTGCCGAACAGCAGTTTCCAGGATGGGGGCATGTTCCACTGAGGCGAGCCCTGGGCCTGGAAGAGAGATAACATCCTTTACTTATAAAGCCTAGCAATCCAACAAGCACCAGTCCTGTGTCGCAACAGTCGGGCAACACACAACAGCTGAACATGCTCTACAACGACCTGACTTAAGGCACTTTATTCTCCTGAGATTTTATAAATAATACAATAAATCTCTAGAGGTGGGGGGCAAGAAACATTATATAATACATAAATGCAGTTTACGGAAATGAATGTTAATAGTTTATCACGTATGTTGTTTTCTATAAGTTTATGTGTTTTAATAAAGCTAATATTGGCATTAGAATACTCCTGATGATGTACCAGTTGACAATGTGTGTACTAACGGCTACGCTTTCCCCACAATCAAGTTTTTTACATGACATTTTCATTTCATCTGAAGTAGCGCTCTAGTCTACCGTACAGTAATGAGACATTTTCATGTTTTTTTTTTGCAGTGCTTGTGAAAACTGAACTAACTGAATGCATCTGGATAAGCATCACTTACAGGTTTGCCGAGTAGGTGGAGCCAGTCATTGAGGTAGTTCCCCAAGGCAAAGGCATCAGGGATGTTGTCTCCTTCTGAGCAGAAGATCAACACCACCGCCATGCGGATGTCTTCATCGCAGCTGAAGAGAGTCAGTAGCACAGGGTTCAAAGGTTATACTCACCATCACCTGAGGATATCTTCAGTCTATCTTCCTGCTCACAACTTTCCAGGGTAGGGCATTCCATTATACAGTAATAATATGGCATTAACCCTTTCCCACCACTGAATGAACAGGCACCAACATTGAGGGTTGAGAGTTGAGATGAACATTTTGAGTTTTTGTCTAAAATGAACTGGAATGAGTTGTGTTTATCCCTCTTGCGCATAACCAGTTAACACCAAAATGAATTTCCGAATGTTAATAAAACTAAAATGTTTAAAATAAATATAAAAATGGCTTAACATAATTTCAATTAAGTTTTTTGGCATGTTAATAAAAGACTGAGTATTCAAACCTTTCACTTAGTACTTGGTTAAGGCACCATCGGCAGCAATGACAGACTCAAGTCTCCTCGGGCATGATCTTACAAGCTTGGCACACCTTTCTTTACAAGCTCAACCATGTTGAATAGTGAGCATTGGTGCACAGCCATTTTCAGGTCTCTAGATATGCTCTATTGGGTTCAGGTCCAGACTCTGGCTGGATAACTCTAGGAGTTTTCCCAAAGCAACTTCTGTGTTTTTATGGCAGTATACTTTGGGTTGTTGTCTGGTCAGCACTCTAGAAAAGGTTTTTACTCAGGGTCACTCTTCTCTCAGTATCACTCTATATTTTTCTGCATCCATCTTTCCTTCTGTCCTGACTAGTCTCACAGTCCCTGTCACATCAAACATCCTCCCAGAATGAGGCTGCCACCACCGTATTTTGGATGGTATTAATGATATGATGCTCAGTGCCTGGTTTCCTCCACATGCTGTTGGGAATTGTGGCTAAATAGTTCAAATAAATCTTCGTTTCATCAGACCTGAGGATTTTGCCTCATGATCTGAGTCATTCAGGTGTTTTTTTTGGCAAACTCCCAGCAGGCTGCCATGTGCTTTTTAGTGAGAAATGGCTTCCACCTGGCCACTATACCAAGGAAGCATTGAAGCACCTATCCTTCACCATTTAGTGAATTCGACCAGCTCATCATGGCTGCCACTAAGATACTTCTGGGTAATTTCACTCACACTATTCGATCACAGCCCTTACACGGACATGTGCACGCCTTTCCTTATTATGTCCAATGAATTTAATAGGCACAGGCGGACTCCAATCAAGTTGGAGAATACTGATGGAAGAAGTATGCACCAGAGCTTAATTGCAAGTGTTGCAAAATGGTATAATCGAATACTTCTTATTTCTAATAAATTAACGAAACACTCCAAAAACCTGTTTTTGCCTTGTCATTTTGGAGTATTTTGTGTAGACAGATGAGAAAAATGAATTATACCCATTTTAAGATATGAAATATGGCAAAATGAGGAAAACTTGAAAGGGTCTGAACAATTTCTGTATGCCAAAGTAATTAAACCAACAAAGTTCTTTCAAACTATAAAAGATAATTTGTCATAGACACTTGTATCAACATTGTTTCTAATTGCTACTGCTAACTGATCTCCTATCTGATCCTACCAGTCAGTGTAGAGACCCTTGGTGACGCCTCCTCCGGGGATGTAGAGTTTCTGCTCCGAGTCGCTGATGCCAGGGAAGGTAGACACCTTCTCCATCTCCCTCCACTCCAGCTCTTGAATCCTCTGCCCTGCCTCTTTCTGTAGCGCTGGAGTAAGCAGGTAACGCAGGGGGGTGCTGCAAAAGCAGAGAAATGAGAACTGATACACTAGAAATACTAAAAAAGAATGTCTGTCTCAACTGTATAGCCATAGTTAAGACATTTAACAGATGCTTTTGTCCAAAGCAACTTAAAAAAAGAAAACCAGATACAAAGATTAGAACATGAACTAATAGGCATAATGAAATTAACTGAATGAAATTCATAAAACATTATTTAAAAATAAACCCACCAATTATTACTATAATAATAATGATAGTAATAATAATAATAATACCCAAACTATGATATTACTTATAAAGTATACATCAAACAAACTGTAAGGCTATTTGCTTAGATTAAAAGAGAGGAAACATCAGACCTCATAAAGTAAGGTGCTGAGATGTCAATGTGAATGGTGTTAAGTGCAAGCACTCTATATTAAATCTGAGTGTCTAAACTACACTGAAGTATGTGTGGAGCCAGATACGCTGTTTTCATATCAAAAGCAAGGGGTGTAACTGCCATTAGATCTTTGTTAAGTGAATAGTGATATGTTTGACTGGCGTTACTTACCCTTGAAGCTGTTGGTCATCCCTTTGGTATGCATGGCTACTTGACAGAATAACGGTTTTACTGAATCCACTGGATTTAATCCAGGACACAATGTTTTTCCGGAACTGTCTGATCCTTGTCTAAGACAAAACACACAATATAAGTCAATAGCCGAAGTGAAATAAATCACGATGTTACCAGTGTACTACATGAAACGAGTCTAACGTAAACATATTGCGAACCTGAATGATAGGCGTCCTTATCTGGAGCACAGCGAGTTTCAGATCTTTGGAACAGTATACTGGATATGAGGAAACATAATGCATATTAGTGAAAGAAACTGCAGGAAATTCTGCACTGGATTCTCTACTTGCTTTCAAATTAGGTTTTCAGGTAAACGAGTTCGTACCTTCCGCATTGGTGCTCAAATCGTTAGCGTTTTCTGCCGAAGTCGCATATGGGTTGTTCCCCACCATCGGGATAAGGCTGTCGGTGTGAAAATGACCGACCTTCGGTAACTGCAGAGTGGATATGATGAGGTCTACCGCAAGCTGCCCGACATTTCCAACCGATACCGCTGGCTGTTCAAAAACAGGTTTAAAACTGTGCACAACACATAGCCTTCAACTTCATTCTAGCTCATGACAACCTGACTTGGCAGTAATTAAGCAATTTTAATAAAAAAATACAAACCATTAATAAAGTGTAGCTTTTAAAAGAAGGTGGCGATTCGTCAGTCGATACAAACATTTTAAGGTAGTCCTCACTAAATGTGAGTAACTTCTTGGGCCAAAAATTGGTGAAAGGTAACAAATCTTATAGTTAAGCTAGTAGAAGCGTGATTTTTGCTTTCACTTCAAAACCGGTCACTTACAGAGGTCCTATGGTCCTACGTCGTTTAGAATGCGTAAAGTGGTGTGCTTTAAATATGCCTGAAGCGAAATATCCACTATTTAAAAAAATCCAACATTATAGAAGTACACAATACATAAATACGCCATACTTTCATTGAGACAAAAGTGACGTATTCTATACATCCTTTTAAGTCTTGGTTAATTAATATTTGTATTACTACATCTAACTGAGCACTTTTCGGCCAGCCTGGTAGTGTGGCGCTGCAAAGATGACAAAAGTGTAAGAGATAACTAACTGGTACGTGTTCTGCTGTGCCCACAGAATACAGAATCTCAGAGATTTAGAAGGCAAAGTTGATTCTCCGTAGTATACATGGTTTACATCACTCTTTACTGGGGCTCTCAAAATGAAGACGTTATTTTTTAAATATTAACGCAATTAACGCAGCTGAGTGGGTTTTATTATTATTTATGTTAGTGCATATGCAATGGTTAAAATATCAGGGGGCATCCAACGTACACCTGACACTGAGCTTTGTTGAATTCACAAGCTTGCAAGTTTATTGAGCACTTCAGCTTACAACTAACCCAATGGGCTGCACACCACGTCCTAACTATTGACCAGCTGACTGGCTCCCTCCAAAGTGTTTCCTTCACCAGAAGTCCGTCACTCTTCTTTGCTTCTCCACGTCTTCGTCCCCGTTTCAAAACAAAAGTCCCTTCACACTTTACGTATTCAATTCTATTCAATTCAATAAAATTGTCTCAAGGCTTGGGAAGGGAAACAATCAGAAACATGGCAGATGGTAAATGGTACGTGGTACACAATACATACAAATATAATATGGTATATACATGATACATGTTAATATGATAGTGGAGAAGTTGCTGAGAGAGCAGTTAAGTATTGTAGAACAGCTTAGTGGGTATACAGTGTGCTTGTAAGGTTACTATTACAGGGGTAAGTACAAAACTATGTGGATGGTGGCAATTATTTACATTGCAGGTAAATGTTAGCACAGGGTATGGGATAGAATAAGTGCATGGGAGTGTGATTGGGGGGGGGGGGGTGTTGGTCTAGGCCTAGGGTTTCTACAAGTAGATCAGGTGGAGAGACTACAGCAGCATCCCACAGCGAAGATAGTGTAGACTAGGAGGGGAAGAAAGAGACAAAGTTAGTGGGTAGAGTTCGGCTGCCAATACACATATACGTATTTAACGGATGTGATGAGGAACAATGTTCCCACAGCCATCAGCATTTGCGAGCAAAGGTCATGCTATAAGAGTGAGAAAATTTGGTTAGTAAACATCAATTTGATAAACATATACATTTAGGTAAACAATTAGCCTAACACTAGGTAATATGGCTACTTTATCAGTATCAGTATTTGCATAATATGATATAGAAGGAGAAGGAGAGGGAGAGGCTGGTCTGCAAGGTGTAAGGGAATTTCGTTTGGTTTGTGTTTAGTTTTGGTTGGCTGACATGCAAAGTTAAGTTGGTATAGCAAAGGTGGCAGCAGGATACATAACAGTGCACAACTGGCTAGTGAACGCTGCAACACTGTGAACTGTGTGTCTGTAGCCCAGTTTGATTGGTACTGGGGATTTTATATGTGTTTAATTGTGATGGGTTATGTTTAGTCATGTTGGCTTGGTTGGTGCATGGGGATTTTTAGCTATACAAACATAATAACAATAACAAATATGCCTCCATAGGTAATAGTCCATTTTGGTGCTCTTGATGGATTTATGGGAAATATGTAGTTCACAGGAGAGAATCTGTGTTCAAAGTTAAAAATATTAAACAACAGTATTTTAATTTAAATATACTTCCTTTGTGTTGATTCCACGCGAATTCTGTGATTTAAATATCCACCATTACAAGCTTCAGTCGTCAGAAGAAAAAAGTTAGTAATTACGATACATCACAGCAAATTGTGCAAAAACCGCAAACACTACTTTAGCAGATGCAAAATAATATATACACAGAGAAAATGTATCATTAGCAATAATTTAGGCATTTAACACTAATGAGAAAAACATTTCTTTTGGTGGGGTGTTCTATAGGCTATGTTTAATAAAAAGATGATTTCACAAGAAAATGCGTGTTAAGTTGTTTTTTGTAAAGCGGTTTTCGGCTGATCAAACTGAATTGGACCCGTCAGAGGTACCAAAGGCGAAAGGCGCTTAGGTAGATGTGTGCCAATCTGGTGGCTACTCTTGGCAAAATAGTGAATATAATGGGATTTCTTGCAGCTTTTGTATGGGTGAGATGAGGCCTGGAGCCTGGGTGGATAGTTCAGGGTTACCAGGAGTCTGGGTGGATAGGTCAGGGTTACCAGGAGTCTGGGTGGATAGGTCAGGGTTACCAGGAGTCTGGGTGGAGAGGTCAGGGTTACCAGGAGTCTGGGTGGATTGGTCAGGGTTACCAGGAGCTACCACTTAAGAAATATTTAGCCAGAGTGGGGTTTGTACAGGACAATAGAGCACCATTCATTGTTTGTTTAAAACAGACCGTTATAAGACAAGGTGTCTAGAAATGTAGGTTTGCTTTATTGCAGTCCTGTTATTATCAACTTAGACATATTGCCCAAGTGAAGCCATTCTTAGACCTTGCAGACACTGAAGAACATATCCAGTCCTTTACGTCCTCTGCCTTGAGTACTTGAATGCCCTGTTTTCTGAGCTGAATGTGCAATTGCTGACATGACTTCAACCGTAATGCTTCTGTTAGGTGTCTGACATGGTCTAGGCCGGGTATCGACGCACATTACATCTATATTAGATTTAGAATCTATCTTAAAATGACATGATCAAGCACCCAGTTACAGAACTGGCCAAGTGTATACTCCTGTGAGGCAGGTGGCATCCTCAAACCAAGCCCTCTTGGCTGTTCCAAAGTCAAGTTTGAAAAATAAAGGTGATAACGCCTTTGCAGTATTAATACGTAGACTTTTCTAGGTTTTCCTCGTCACACTCAGAATGATAGCTATTGGATAAAAAGGGCAGTTTATTTTGAATATTTCTCACATAACTTACAAATGTTCATGTCCACCCAATGTCCATGAATGTTTTAATTTTACCTTAATTATGGTTCATTAACTATGACGTTAATGGCCTGTTCATGTTAATGTATGCCTAAACTACCGGTATTAGTCTGGTAAGAATAAAACCGAGGAGCCTGAATGTAGAATCCGCCACTGGGGGGCAGCAGTGATCATACTGTAGAAGTGAGTTTTTTGTCATTGTGAAGGCAAAGTTGAAGAGAGCAGTGATCAGACCACAGAGAGCAGCTTCATATCGAAATGTGTGTATTGATAGAGTTTTATAACATTGTTTTATTATATCTTTTAGTATATCTTCTTTATCAAACTGAATGTTACTTGTGCAACAGGGAGCACTGACATTATGAAATAGCATAAAGCTCTAGATTTTTAAATGAGAGACAATGAAAAATATACACACATCATCGAGAACATCTTATTTTACATTTCAAATATTTGTTCAGAAGCAAAAGCCATGTACCGGTATTCTATTTGTGCAGTGAGTGTGACTTATTGCATCCACCAGGAGGCGCTACAGAACCCTGTACGCCAAAACTACCAGACACAGGAGCCGTTTCTTTCCTCCTACCGCCATCCTCATAGACAGCTAGTCAGTATCTGCTATGCCATTGCTACTCTTGTTCTTCAAATAGTTCTTTTACCCTGCTTCTCATCTACACATTCTGTATTGTACAATCTTTGTCAGAGCTCCAGTCTAGTCCATGGAGTTGCTAAATCAGGTACATAACTGTTTATCTGCCGGTCTCCCAGTCCAAATGTTCATGGAAGTGTGTGTTTGAAATGTCACACTTGAGTCATATTGTTTGGTGATGTTTTAGTGAGATGACTCTTTTATCTGTCTTTCTCTCTCTCTTTCTCTCTCTCTGTCTCTCTCTCTCTCTCTCTCTCTCTTTCTCTTTTAAGCATTCATCCTAGCATTACTCACACCATTACATCAAATTGGGAATCTTCCCTTTATAGGTCAGCTGTGATTCAGAGTAGGCGTTTGAGAACGATACATTTCCTCTCTCCAGTTTGTACTGTACCGGCCTACCTCACCAAAACATTCAAGAATTGGCTGTGTATTCAGTAGACTGCAGAAAAAGAACAAACTGTACGATTTGTGTTTGCATTGCATTCTCGGATGTATAGTTGCATGACTTGATACAGTAGCGTTAGATTTATTGCATTACTTGTTCATTCGTTTTACATTGTGTGTTGTGTGTCGTGCTGTGTGACTTTGACTTTGACATTATTTTTCTCAAACAGACTTCAGTTTGGTAAGCAGTCTTGCTTGTCTATGGGGGAACGTTTAGCATTGTCCTGCATCCCGCATATTGAGATAATGTCCCACATTTTCATTAGACATTTGGTTCATAATTGTGAAATATAAAAACACAGGAATGCGCTTAACGCACGTTGGTTTCTACTCTATTTAATAGTGTTAGGTCAAAAGCAGCAATCTGACAAACATACGGTAGCCAAACTTTTATGAAAGCCTGGATTCCATCCAATGGCTGAGAAGAGAGCAGTGAGGTTGGCCAATCAGAATGTGCAGACGTGGGGTCGTGAACTCCTCTGTTACGGCACAAAAAACAAACTTTCAGAAACTAGGCGACATCATGGCCACATGCATCGCTTCAGGACAGCTGCCTGTGATGTATATCAATAAAGAGACCTAGTGTAACAATAAATACTAGTTTACATAAGAAATAGAAAAAAAGTGCAGGAATGTAACTGCTGTAAGTGCAAGTTAAATAGTAGTAGATAGACATTGTATCAAAGCTTTAGGTTATCTCTCAGCGTTGGTAGCATGTGCCACGTTGTCCCACATTGTCCCCGCAAACCTACTATCCGGCCTCCATGTGGTCTGGTCACCTGACAGAAGAGCACAGTTTATGGAACAGTTACATGGTGTGTGAAACGGCCAACAACACACACCACCTTTGATGTGGGCCTCATGAATGTGTGATGTCTTAGTGGGACTCTATGAATGTATTAATCCAGATGTATACTCTGTGTCATTCTTCACCCAAGGGTTTCTGAGGCAAAGCAATATCAGTTATATTTGCAACTTGCTGAGCCTCCTGAAGCTAAGGGAAGACACTCTCTCTGCATAGGGCTGATGAGGACAGCTTTGCTAATAATGCCACATCCCACGATGGCAAAGGCAAGCATGCAACATGACCTTGCATAGCCCTCCAGGGCTCTCATGTTAAACGTGGATGTGTGAGATCACATTTGGGCAGGGCGGGCACATGCAGAGCCCAGGGACGTGGCATTTTCATGGCATCACATTAGCTGGCACAACGTCCCACACCTGCCTGTGAGTTGGCAGCTCTTCTCTGAGGAATACCTTGGAGAGGAGAGGCCACGCATCGTTGTGCTAGCTCTCTCTGTGAGGAAGAACATCCCCAGCATGTGTGTT
>NC_045170.1:25645675-25660675 GCF_900700415.2 Clupea harengus | reverse complement strand
ACATATATTGTATGTTTTAAAAGCAAAACCCAGAGAGACTGTGATTAAGACCATACAGATTATAAAAACTATACAGATGTTTAAGTATTGTGAAAAAGAACATGCGTAATGCTGTGCGTTATATATAATGGTATGTCACACAAAGCTACTGAAGCATATCCATTAACCACAGTGAATTAATGATAAACCTTTCCTCTAGAAATCTTCCTTGTTGCTTTGGAGGGGATTATTAGATGACTGAACAGAAGTGTATCAGGTCATGAACATGTAGATGCAGGGGACATGATCCTTTATAATCTGATGTTTTAGTAGTGATGCATTATTATGAAGTGCATTGGTATGATTCTGCCATCAGCTTTAGGGCATACAGTATGTATAGGGGCATATGTATACCATTCATTTGTTGTTGTCTTTTTCTGTGGTGAGTTTGGATCTTTCGCAGATCCTGTTTGAAATAGCAGGGTCAGAAGTGATCTATGCAAAAAACACCATGCAAAGCAGACACACACTTGTCCAAGCTTGCAAAAGGCATAAAATGGCATGCCATCATTAGAGACCTTTAGCACCTAAGCTGAAGAGGACCAAGAGGCCGCCTGATCCAGCTTTAAGGGTGCACTTTAGTCAAAATGACATTTTATAGCATTTTAATGATGTGCAAAGCTTTCCTGCAGCAGTCCACTGATTGCAGTTATTTAACCATAAATATTTCAGCAAGTATTAAGATTCTGATGACAAAAGTTCAGTTCTGTCACTACATTACATATAACTAGCACTTCCTCTCTTGTCCTACTGACGTTATGACTGACTATATAGTATAATGTGGTTATGACTGATTATATAGTATAATATAGTTATGATGATTATATAGTATAATATAGTTACAGTATGACATATTTATTGAGAGAGAATGAAAAGGGAAGAATGCTGAAGTATGTCTTTAATGTGCAGAAATGCAGCCGGATGAAGGCCTGGGGTGTAGAGGTGCACTCTGTCACACAGCTGTGAAGAGAGCTGTCAACAGGAGGGAGCTTTCACCAAGAGAAGCAGATGACAGACAGGTCATACACAAACACTCCCACATATCCACACACACACTCAAACACATGCATGCCCACTCTCACTTACACTTACACACACAACACACACTCTTTTACGTATGTACACAATACTAGCCCATAAATATATATTAGTATACATACTTAAATTTCACACAAATGGACACACACACACCCTTTACAGCCAAGCGCAGTCCAGGCCGCAGCAGCCTGCAGCTTTTACCAGCTGGCTCAGTCCTAATGTACTCTCCTGAATGTTATGCTCGGGTTCTGAATAGCTCCACCTGTCTGCACACACACACACACACACACACACACACACACACACACACACACACACACACACACACACACACACACACACACACACACACACACACACACACTGTACATCCACACTGTACATCTCAGGTCATACCACTTAATCCAGTAAGCTGTACAGTGAGTCTTCTGTCAGTGACGCATTCCCCACAGATCAACTCCAATCTGTTCTCACACACACACACACACACACACACACACACACACACACACACACACACACACACACACACACACACACACACACATGTGGGAAGGCTTTGGTTTGTCTTCATCTCACTGCTGTCTTACTGCAAGCCCTTCAAGATGGTCCTGTGATGACCTCACATGTAATGTAAATATTTGGCCAGCGCAGTGTTAGGAGGCTCCACACATATGTGATGGAGGCCACCGTGATGCACCTAAAATGGTGGCAAGTCTGCAGATTGTATCCATATGACTAGTTGGATAATAGAACTGCATTCATATTTTCTAGATGAAATACTGGATGGATAGCAGAATGTATGTGCATGTTGGTGCATCCATGTCAGCATTTGCACCTGTGATGGTTGGGGGCATAGGCCCGGTGCATGAGTCATATTTACCCTCAGTGACTGATTCGCTGAAAACTTGCATTCGGAAATCAAGGTGTCAACACCTCTGCACATAGATTGTGAATGAGTTATTTAGTAATAATGTCAGACCCTGTCATCCAGAATGAGTTATTTAGTAGTAATGTCAGACCCTGTTATCCAGAATGAGCTCTGTTTTTGTTTGCACCGCTTTCTAACTCACATGTAACATGTAATGCAAGGGAAAGGGCCTTCTTGACGGCAGCAGTTACTGTTGGAGGTATTCCCCTAAAACAGAGGTGTCGCTCGCTCAGGGTTTAACATGAGCTGGCTGTTTGTGTAAAGTGGCTGACTCAGGCCACAGGTTGACAACAGGGTCTGACTACAGATTTAATCCTGGGAGCCTTAACAGGCTGACAGCTGCTGTGTGCCATGGTGCCACAGAGCATAGTGGACATCTGTGCACAAGTCTACAGAGTGTCAAGAGTCAATAGTTACTAACAGTACTACATACAAACTCACTGTATCGGCAGGGAAACAGGACCAGAGGCATCTACTATTGTTCCTCATGTTGATCAGTTGTGTGTATCAGACAGGTAGATACTTGACAACACTTAGTCAGTTAGCTTTACTCTGAATATCTCTAGCAACACATCTTATGGGAGTTACTGAGTCATCCATAGCACACACACACACACACACACGCACACACACACACAATCAGTACAGTACTCAGTAGATTGGGTTTGATGATCAGTACAGTACAGTACTCAGTAGATTGGGTCTGATGACCAGTACAGTACAGTACAGTACTCAGTAGATTGGGTCTGATGACCAGTACAGTACAGTACTCAGTAGATTGGGTCTGATGACCAGTACAGTACAGTACAGTACTCAGTAGATTGGGTCTGATGATCAGTACAGTACAGTACAGTACAGTACTCAGTAGATTGGGTCTGATGATCAGTACAGTACAGTACTCAGTAGATTGGGTCTGATGACCAGTACAGTACAGTACAGTACTCAGTAGATTGGGTCTGATGATCAGTACAGTACAGTACTCAGTAGATTGGGTCTGATGACCAGTACAGTACAGTACAGTACTCAGTAGATTGGGTCTGATGATCAGTACAGTACAGTACTCAGTAGATTGGGTCTGATGACCAGTACAGTACAGTACAGTACTCAGTAGATTGGGTCTGATGACCAGTACAGTACAGTACAGTACAGTACTCAGTAGATTGGGTCTGATGATCAGTACAGTACAGTACTCAGTAGATTGGGTCTGATGACCAGTACAGTACAGTACAGTACTCAGTAGATTGGGTCTGATGATCAGTACAGTACAGTACTCAGTAGATTGGGTCTGATGACCAGTACAGTACAGTACAGTACTCAGTAGATTGGGTCTGATGATCAGTACAGTACAGTACTCAGTAGATTGGGTCTGATGATCAGTACAGTACAGTACAGTACTCAGTAGATTGGGTCTGATGATCAGTACAGTACAGTACAGTACAGTACTCAGTAGATTGGGTCTGATGATCAGTACAGTACAGTACAGTACTCAGTAGATTGGGTCTGATGATCAGTACAGTACAGTACAGTACTCAGTAGATTGGGTCTGATGATCAGTACAGTACAGTACAGTACTCAGTAGATTGGGTCTGATGATCAGTACAGTACAGTACAGTACTCAGTAGATTGGGTCTGATGACCAGTACAGTACAGTACAGTACAGTACAGTACTCAGTAGATTGGGTCTGATGATCAGTACAGTACAGTACTCAGTAGATTGGGTCTGATGATCAGTACAGTACAGTACAGTACTCAGTAGATTGGGTCTGATGATCAGTACAGTACAGTACAGTACTCAGTAGATTGGGTCTGATGTGAAATGAGATCAAACATGGGTGGTTGGTATTAAAGACCTTTTAGTGACAAATCACGGAGACAAAACTCAGACTTTCGGCTGTCTAGCATGCAGGCATAGATAGTAGACCACTGCAGACAGGCGGAATCTCATGGCACTTATTTTAACAGGGAAAGCAGCATGCATGACCTGTAAAACAATCCAAATATACTCTGATGAGTGTGATATACTCTGATGAGTGTGAGTGTGATATACTCTGATGAGTGTGATGAATGTGATATACTCTGATGAGTGTGATGAGTGTGATATACTCTGATGAGTGTGATATACTCTGATGAGTGTGATGAGTGTGATATACTCTGATGAGTGTGATGAGTGTGATATACTCTGATGAGTGTGATGAGTGTGATATACTCTGATGAGTGTGAGTGTGATATACTCTGATGAGTGTGATGAGTGTGATATACTCTGATGAGTGTGAGTGTGATATACTCTGATGAGTGTGATGAGTGTGATATACTCTGATGAGTGTGATATACTCTGATGAGGAGAGGGTCAGCAGCACAGAGCTGGGTCTGCACTGAAGGGTTCCCTCAGGTGTGTTTGACAGGACATCCCTCCCCACCCACACACTGCTGGATTACCCAGTTTAGTGTTCATAAACAGGCAGTCATGCACCCAGCTCACATGCATGCCATTGGAAGCCCTGTATCGGGGGTGAGAGTGCCGTGGTGACTGAAATAGCTGGTCTAGCACGGGCTTGGCCCATTAGCACTTAGCCAACACATTAGCAGAGAGCGAGCCCTATTAGCTGTCCCAGCTCCACAAACAACACTGTGTGGCCTCCAGCGGAGCGCTAACGAGCCCCTCCAAAGTCCTGGGTGTCTAATGATAGCACCCGTGCTGAGGTGTGCAGGAGGATTAGGAGGGGCGGAGGGAGGGAGCGCGGCTCAAAGCCTCTTGAGCCCTGAGTGGCAGCAGGCCTGCACCTCTCCAGACGGGTGTGTGTGCTCACATGGACATCACTCTCCGCTCTGGCTCAACTCAATGCATGTGTGTGTGTGTGTGTGTGTGTGTGTGTGTGTGTGTGTGTGTGTATCTCCCTGTGTGTGTGTGTGTGTGTGTGTGTGTGTGTGTGTGTGTCTGTGTGTGTGTGTGTGTGTGTGTGTGTGTGTGTGTGGGTCTGTGTGTCTGTGTGTGTGTGTGTGTGTGTGTGTGTGTGTGTGTGTGTGTGTGTGTGTGTGTGTGTGTGTGTGTGAGTGAGGCGTCAGTGTGAGAGTGTGGGATGCGCATGCTGAGCTGTGAGACGGCCTTGGACTTCCAGAAGGTGTCTGCTCTGCGGGGAGCGCTTGCCAGGACTGAGGGGTTAGCACATGTAGCCTGAGCTGCTACTACACACGCTTAGCTCATCAGCAAGGACAGCCAGAGAATGATGACAATGTGGAAATCCCAGGACCACTCTTTGAACTGTAATGGTTAAGATAATGATGACCTTTCTGAAACACAACCCTTCAGGGTTTTTGAAGTGGTAGTTTTGAGTGTGGTGGATTCCACATTTATACATTATTACAAATTTACAAATCTGTGTGCATTCACCGTGCAATTAGACTTTTAGGAAATGCTTTATTGACAGGTATGACAGGTATGATATATTTCAAAATAGATCAATAAATTAATATTATGCATGTATGCAATAAATCAATACGGGGTAAACATGGACACTCCTGCATCAACTGCCTTGCTTTGTTTGAATTCACCCGCTATGGAACTCGTACATCATTTGAAAAGGCAACCCAAACGAAAAAGCGGTCTGTTGTTGGCTTTCTTTACTGAAGCAGTTACTGAGGGGAAGAATCATACTGCAAAATGATTTATGCAAACAGCAATTTTCCAGGTATTTGTTTCTAAGATTTAAAAGCAGACATAGACTGACTCAGCAAGACATGGGTCGGGTGAAAGTTTTTTTTTAATCCAATAAGAAAGAAAGTCCTCTTGCCGAAGGCTAATGAGAGGTGGCTTTGATTTAGCTTATCTCTTTAAGTAAAGCATGGTCTCCAATGTGAGCTTTTACATCTGCGGTGGCCAAACAGCCTGGCCTGATGGGTCTTTGTTGTGTTATTCTTGTGCAATGCAAAGTGGCTATGCGAGAAATGTCAAAAATGTCAACTGCCCCCACACAAACTGTCATTTGTCATATACATCCACAACCTAAACTGCAGACATGAAAGTACATATTTTTACACTGTGCTGAAAACAAATAAAACTGCAGCTGTTGCAAATAAGAAAATCTTTTTTTTTTTTGTATTAAACCTGCAGAAGTTGTTTGACGCACTTGAGCTGTAGTCATGCATTGATATGTGTAAATGTATTGATGTATTTATTTATTTGTTTGTTGGTGTTTATTGAAAAGTGAGCAGAGACTGACAAGACCACCCACTGAAACTGCTCTACAGTCGCTGAGTTCTTGTTGCCAGGGCAACGCTGGCTCGCATAGGCTTTCCAGGAGACCATGTGACTCAAGACCTTGACGTCATTGGGGGAGGCAGTTTGGTGCTGGGAGCTAAGCTGAGAGCTTAAGGCTTGAGGAGAGTCTTGTACAGTTTTGAGTTGGAGCTGCCGGTGCCTGAGAGAGTGTTGCTCCTACCTGTTCCTCTTCACCTCCCTGCTCCACTCCTCTTCCTCACCAGAAGCGCCTGAGGCTGCAACCCTCTCTCTGCTGGGGAAGGTAGCGGGTTATGGACTGTTAAAGCCACTTCCAGCCACAGCCTGCAGTTTACAGCTTTTGATCTCAGGTAAGCCTTTTGCATTGGAACTGTGTTTCTGTGCATGTGTGCTTGAGTCTTTGTTGCTGTTTTCAGGTCTTGTCTGAGTCCCTTTGAGATTACATGCACTGCAAAGCCACAGCAGCATGACCCCACATAGAGGGAAAACAGACAGACCAAAGAAAAAGACAGAGAGAGAAAAGAAACTTCACTGTATAAGGGAATGGATGAGCATCTGCAGTGTTTCCAATCAAACCTTTGGGAATGTCAATCAGCCAGCTCCCCTCTGTGTGCAAATGCCCTGAGTCCACAGGGGAGACCCTCTCTGTGGATGCCCCTTGGGGTCATGTGTCCACAGGGGAGACCCTCTCTGTGGATGCCCCTCCGGTTGTGACCCTGTCTTAGATCACACGCTGAATGAGCGATTTCTTCTTCAGAGAGCTGGAGGAGAGGGAGGACAGTTGGACACGTCTTGCCGTTTTGTTTTCTCATAGTCTGCAGACATCTCTTCCCCTCTTGAGGGTGCGTGCGGGCAGGAAGTGAGACCAACTGCATTCACTTCCATCTGAGCTGCTGTGCTCACACGACCTGCGTGGAGACTCACTCACTCTGCATGTGCTGGAGCTGCTGTTTCTCTCCCTGCTTGACCAGCCGGGCCACCTGCGGCTGGGACACCTATTTGTAAGGTTTGCTCAGCTTAAGGGACAGCCTTTGTGTGCGTTTGTTTTGTTGTAGGAGAGAAAAGAAAAGCTAAAGACCAAACTGTGAGAGTGGCACAGTATTTGAGTTTGTTCTGGAAGCAGTCCGTGACTATCTATAGAGGCCCATCTGAGATACACCTGGAGGTGCCTGACAGGTCTTGTGTTTAAATCCACTGGTGACAGACAGCCACTGCCGCACAGCTCGTGTTTCAGGAAGTAGCCCTTTGTTTTCTCTCTGGTGTGTGTGTGTGCGCGCATGTGTGTTTGTTTTTCTCTCTGGTGTGTGTGAGTGCGCGCATGTGTGTTTGTTTTCTCTCTGGTGTGTGTGTGCGCGCATGTGTGTTTGTTTTTCTCTCTGGTGTGTGTGTGTGCGCGCATGTGTGTTTGTTTTTCTCTCTCTTCCTTGTGGTGGGCTGCTCCTGCCCCTCTGTGCTACATAAACACAAGTTTGTCATTACAGCGCTGAGCATGAGCACACAGGGAAGCACTCACGCCCTGGAGACGCGCTCCCTCCGGACTGGCAGAGAGATCGGGGCCAAACTCACACTGAGTCTGAGAGTTTAGAGAGACAGGAAGCAGAGAAGCAGGGACACACACACAGATTTAAAAGAAATCGGAAAATTTCAAGAAATCTCAGGGATCAGGAAGCAGAGAGCAGAATAGAGTGGCGGACCCCTGGGAGTGTAGAGACTGTGTGGGAGAGTTAAGAGAGAGAGCGAGAGAGAGAGAGAGGAGTGAGTGAGTGAGTGAGTGAGTGGGTGAGAGCTAGAACAAGAGAGGGGCGGGACAAAGACTCTGCTCAGCCACGGATCTTCCTGTTGTGACAGTGTCTGTGGAAACTGTGTGGGTCAGGAGGAAGAACAAAGTGCTGGGCTGGAGAAGTCAAGAGAGCGAAGAACAGAGGAAGAGGAGGCCACTTTGGAGTGAGGAGGAGCCGGTGGAAAGGTGCGAGGAGTCAGCTTTGCTTTGTCTTTGGATTTGAAGTCTTGTACATCTTTTTTTCAAAAGGAAAGAGTGCGCTAGTTTCAGGAAGAGAGAAAGATTGGAGAGAAAGAGAAAGTAATAGGATGTGGAAGGGTACTACTAACTCTTCATGAACTGTAAACAGATCACTAACAGGCTTCTATTTGTTTTGTGATGTCTATGTCAGGATCAAGGCTCTTTTATAGCCTTTTATCACGCGTATTACACAGACAACACCTACAGCAGTCAGTTCCACCTCTCAGGACTGAGGCGTGGGGGTGAAGTTAGCAAGTTATCTTTGCCAAATGACCTTTCCTTTTTGTTCTTTCGTAGAATGATCACTCTTTTTTTGCTGGTAGAAAATGTTAGGAAGACAGTGTCCCTAATGTCTGATAAGCTCAGTCTCTGCTCACTGTCTTGATCTGTTTTTTCCTCTCTCTCTCTCCCTCAACTGTGTACTCTAGTGTTTCAGGGGCTTTGGCTGTATGTAATGTGTTCTGCATTTGAAGTCCTGTCTTTCATTCAATGTGTTTGTAATGAAGGTAGACTAGAGAGAGAGAGCTCTGTCTCCATGGGGAACATCTTTGATTCTGTCTCCAGTCCTGACTATAACCTTTGCTGTAATGGGTTGGAATGACTGCTATGGAAGCTTGTGGCTGGCAATCTGGTGCACTGTAACAATGAAAAAGATAATTAGTTTTAGCTTCTCAGGCTGGTACTCATTTTATGGATGGCTTAGCATACATGCAATCTGTGAAGGCTGTCAGATGGTTGTGCGGAAATTGTGTATGTGTGTGTGTGTGTGTGTGTGTGTGTGTGTGTGTGTGTGTGTGTGTGTGTGTGTGTGTGTGTGTGTGTGTGTGTGTGTGTGTGTGTGTGTGATGCTTTGCTATGTGAGGGTTGGGGGATGAGGTTAATTTATAATGGATTGTTTTAAGAGAACATGCTCAACATAGTAAATCTCTCATCTTAAGCCTGAGGCTAATAATAGAATAGGCAGCCAGCATTTCTACCTGTTTTAAAGTATGGCTTAAGGCTGGGAGAGCGTTAGTTTATGAGAGACGATGGATGGAGTTCTCTTTTAGTGTTTAATCGTGTGAGAAGGACAGTAGATGAAACACAGGGTAATATCACGATAGTTCAAACAGAGTTCAGGTTAATTTTAGAGTTTGATTGATAGATGGAAATGTGTCTTGGGTTTAAAGCATGGAAAAGAATGAATTACTGAATTATGAATAACTTTGACCCGTGTGCTGATAAGTCGTAAAATATTTGAAACTTTTATCCCATACACTTCAAATAGCACATGACATTGCAGGCAGATTTTTTTTGGTACACTGACAGATGTTAAAAGCTACATTCTATTCTATTCTATTCTATTCGGGGACACATAACACATTTCATTTCATGGTCATTTGTGGTTATTTTAAGGTATGTAGTAAAGAGTGGATTTGATGGCATTATGCAGCGCGTTGCAGCCGGTTCCATTTGGCCTTTTCTGAAGAGGTGCTTTGAGAAGGCCAAGGTTGACAGATCAGAGTCCTGAGATGGCACCAGTAGAACTGCAATAAATCCCTCTCCTTTAATTACTGTTGGACTACTAAATATACACCTCACTTCTGCCTCTCTTGACCCATCATGTGGCAGTCTCTTACCAGCTTCACCGAAAGGTTTCTGAAATAGGCGGCGTGCCCGGAGCTTTGCCCATTTTATACCTTACATTTAGTTACCTGTCATCCATCAAGACCAAAGTGAAGGACACTCACGCGAGTACTATAGTGAAGCAGAATATGTTTATATATCCTTTGGGATATTGTTGATATGACGATGTCATAATATCTGATGTTAGATGCAGGTATGTATATCCTGAAATGAGCTGTGTTTCTCTAAATGGGAGAATGAATCTCGCTGCTTATCTTTTTACCATGAGACATGGAAGTCTTACAAAACAAGATGGAGCATTTAACAATGATTGGTCCGTTCCCCCATAAATTCATTTTTTGTTGATGTTTGTTGCCACCACGGCAGGCTCTCTTGCACGGGCTGTAGAGTGTATGACAAGAGGGCTGGAATGGGCCTCGGCACAGAGGCCGTAATGGAGACTACGGCTCACTCAGCTGCAGGATGATGTCAGAAGGACTCATTGAGGGTTAGATGCGTGAAGTTGTGTATGGTTATCGAGGGTTAGCTGTGTGAAGTTGTGTATGGTTATCGAGGGTTAGATGTGTGAAGTTGTGTATGGTTATCGAGGGTTAGCTGTGTGAAGTTGTGTATGGTTATCGAGGGTTAGATGTGTGAAGTTGTGTATGGTTATCGAGGGTTAGATGTATGAAGTTGTGTATGGTTATCGAGGGTTAGATGTATGAAGTTGTGTATGGTTATCGAGGGCCCCACAGAGTAACACGACTACTGTTCTACCTTCTAAGCGTCAACATTGAACTCTCCTTAATTTCCCTCTCTGGTTATCTCTTCCTCTCACTCCATCCCTCTGCCTCCATCTCTCCTGCGTGTGGATTAACACTGGACACTGGGGCTAAGCCAGGGTGATAGGATATAAATAAGGGCTTGTGTCTGTGATGTAACATGTGCACAAGATGTCTTGTACCCACAGCCACAGATAAAGGGCCTTTGGACGCAAGCCTTAGGGATTTCAAGGCCTTTTGCCCTCGTTATGTTTACCATTAGATGCATTTTCGCTCCAGAAATTTGATCTGGCACTTTCTATTGTCTGAAAAAAACTTGGCATTGTTCTGAAATAAAAGCTAATAGCCAAGGAGAAGAAGAAATGTAATTACTGCTTCATTCAGTGAGTGCAGGCTGATTAGGAAAATGCTCCAAGGCCATCTCGTAATTTTAATGAATCTGCCATTAATGAATAGACAGCCTCGAAACCCGAACTTTAAATGCAGTTCCTAGTAGTTACCTCCCTCAAAGTGCACGGAGACGCAACATCTCTGAGATTTACCCCAGGCCTAATTAAATCCAAATTAAGAGCTGAATGATTTTCACAAAAAGATGTATTGTTACAAGTTTGGCAGGAGGTGAACACCTTAAAAAAAATTAGGACTTTCTCAATGTTTGTCCTTTCAATTATTGTTAAGCATTTTGCCATCTGCCAGAAGCCCAAAGAAACAGGCAGGATTAGCTGTGGATTAATATGGATGCAAATCTGCTCTTTGTGCATCCAATCTCTGGCTGTTTCTCTCCGTAACCTACAGAAGCCTCACCACAAACTCACAGTGTGTTGAGGAGCAGAATTAACGTCAAGGCTGATCCATGTTTACATGGGGCGGGGGGGGGGGGGTAACAGGAATGCTTGGGGATTCACAACATGTGTGGATGTGCAAACATGGGATTAGTAGCGATGAGTACTGTATGTTTCCTCCCCAGAGCTGCTCCACTCATGTAGAGGAATGGGATGTGGGCTGCATGTTTAAAACAGCCTGCAATGCAGAGGGAGGGAGAGTACACTTTCAAAGGTACAGCAAGGCTGGGGTGTGGACTATAGAACTGGTTGTGGGCACACGTGGAGTAAACGTGTGCGTATGAAAAAAGAGAGACCATCAGTAAGACCAGAGCCTTACTTGGATGACCTTGGCTTTTGGAACATTTGGATAGTTTCCCACGGACTCATGTGATAGCACTGTGAGCGATGTTAACGTTCTCACTGCAAAATTCATCGCAGGATCAATCCATTTCTGAAGGAGGATAGCTGACCAAATATAGCATAAAAGTGTCTGATCAACATGACATGATACTGACTTGGTTAGCCTCTCAAAGGCTTTCATCTAAAGTGTGTGTGTTGCGTGTGTGTGTGTGTGTGTGTGTGTGTGTGTGCGTGTGTGTGTGTGTGCGTGTGTGTGTGTGTGGCTGTGTGGCTGTGTGTGTGTGTGTGTGTGTGTGTGCTGTGTGTGTGTGTGTGTGTGTGTGTGTGTGTGTGTGTGTGTGTGTGTGTGTGTGTGTGCGTGTGTGTGTGTGTGCGTGTGTGTGTGTGTGGCTGTGTGGCTGTGTGTGTGTGTGTGTGTGCTGTGTGTGTGTGTGTGTGCTGTGTGTGTGTGTGTGTGTGTGTGGCTGTGTGTGTGTGTGTGTGTGTGTGTGTGTGTGTGTGTGTGTGTGTGTGTGTGTGTGTGTGCTGTGTGTGTGTGTTGTGTGTGTGTGTGTGTGTGTGTGTGTGTGTGTGTGTGTGTGTGTGTGTGGCTGTGTGTGTGTGTGTGTGTGTGTGTGTGTGTGTGTGTGTGTGTGCTGTGTGTGTGTGCTGTGTGTGTGTGTTGTGTGTGTGTGTGTGTGTGTGTGTGTGTGTGTGTGTGTGTGTGTGTGTGTCTGTTTCTCTTGTGACTCATGTGATTCATATGTAAACAGTGAGGTGGAGGATCGTGATTCGTGCACGTTCACAGATGCACATTCCCACACTCCATTTATCTGCGTCTGTCTCTGGGCATGCATGTGAACAGCAGCGGACCCCCCCCCCCCACCCACCAGTCTGCTTCATCTGCTGCTGTGCTGGGGCTCTGGAGCTCTGGGGCTTGTGGCAGCTAGCCTGGGGAGACTGTCAAGAGAGGAAATGGCTGAATTAATGTTGCGTGTTATTTGAGTGAGTGTGAATGGAATCGCTGAAGATGCTTCATTACAGAGTCAATGGACTCCAGATGGGCCTGTGTGGTGTAACGGCAGATCTGAGAGCTAAATTATGTCTATGGGGGGGACATTAATGTCTGTTTGCTCCAAGTATAGCAATCCTGATGGCTGGGCGCCATTTTGTTTGCGTCACCACCCTCCCCTGTCCCCCCGTCAGGGTCACCTGTCCTGTTCCTCTGCTCAGGTGTCGTCCCCAGCGAGGCCACGGGCTCTGGCCCGGCTGCACTCCTTATGTAACCCTGACATCATCAGCCATGTTACCACGCTAGGTGCTAAGAGCATTAGGCTTAATTAGAGAGCGATCTTTGAGGCCCAGAAATAGAGGAACAGGGTTGGGCTGCTTGCTTACCTCCTGATCCTGCTGTCCTTCCCAAACTCCTTATACGCCGATGGAGTATAAATCCTGGGCTAAGAACCCACACTTCTCAGGAGAGCGCCCCAATCCACCTGAAGCAGGATCAGCGGTGACGTCACCACAGAGGGTATGGACGGCCGGTTCTAAGAGCAGGATCACTCCGGGGCCAAGGTGAATGTCCTGAAGACACCAGACAGGAACATCTCTAGGGATAAGAGAGGGAGAGTGACAGAGAAGAAGATGGACAGGATGACATGACATGTCAAACATCATGTTTTGTAATCTATCTGATAATTCAGGAAGTGACCAGTGATATTATACACTGTTCTTAGTTTTTTATCTTCGTTGTAAAACCATTTCCGTTCTGATGCATTTCACCTGACTCACCATCCATATCATCAATGATAGCTTATCCTCATTGTTGCTTAATGATCCATGAATTAATGGCTAACAAAGATGGTCTCAAGTGAATAGGAATATTTTTCCCTCTACACTAATAGATGGACTGAAGTGTCCGTCGCCATGACTACACAGCACGATAGAAATGCGCGAAATCCATTAAGCAATTAAAATGCAGATTGATGGCCGTTGCTGCGGTTAGTGGCGGACGGCTGCATGTGGCGTGTGGGCAGACAAAAGATGTGGCTGTGGATACATTGCTGCATTTAATTAGTTGTCTGTTTCCTAGATGGCGGGGAGGAATGGCTCCCACCACAGTCAGTGAGTCACTATAGGGAGGAGATTTGCACTCAGGTCCCTTAGTCTGTCTGTCCGTCCGCCTGTCTGTCTGTCCTCCCCTCCAATCTGTCTGTCTCTTTCTCACTCTTCTCTATTTCTGTTTCACCATCTCTCTCACTGCATCCTGTGTCTTTCTGTGTGTCTCTATCTCCCCCTACCTCTCCCTCTCCATCTCAGTCTCTTTCTGTCTGTTTCCATCTCTCTCTCTCTTTCCCTCTCTCTCTCTCTCTCTCCCTGTCGGGTGTCATGTGGTCGGTTCCCTGTGGGTTTCACCATTCCAGCAGGGCTCTCTGGACACCAGCTGTTAGGGTGATTTTGTGCATGTCTAATGTCTCATCTTTGAAGCTGATGCTGTGAAGCAGCCATTCAAGTGCAACTCAAATGTATCCCTGCATCTGGTACACACACATACACACGGACAGATAGGTACACACTCCCCTCACACACAGTCACAGACCCACTCTAAAGCACACAAATAAATGCAGACTTAAAGGCATCACAAATACACACATTGCACCATCTACGCAGATCATTACAGAGAAACACACACACACACACACACTTCCTCACTCCCTCAAATGCACCCTTAATGCCTTAATGCTCCATCTGATGTCCATGCCCTCTCCACAGAGGCCGTATGTGGCCTGTTTAACACAGCTGACATCACAGTGTTTCTCAGTGTTAATGGAAGCAGGATGTTAAAACCCTGACCATGTGAGCAGCGTGTTTTGCCTCTGGTCTGAAGCACAGCAGGTCTGATTCGAATCAATTTCAGTTTAGTTTCTGAGCCTTTTAGCCATCAGTCCTCTCCATCCATCGAGGGCAAGCAACTGCTCTGACATAGATGCTGGGCCCACATCCAGTCACTTTTAATAGCTAGACATGTGCATCCTCTCTGAAAAGACTATTTCCTCCTCCATAGTTTCAAATGTCATTTTACAATTCATCACAAGGACTATCTCTATATGCAAAGGCACTTAAACTTTAGGGAAAATGAATAGTGACATTGTTTCAATTACCCTTCAAAAGAAGCACTTAGGAGCGGG